>NC_139946.1:47620944-47683444 GCF_963454915.1 Gymnoscopelus microlampas | reverse complement strand
CACTTTTACATAGGCTGCTGCTGATGCGGGTTCGAATCCCGATCTCGACGACCGTTGCTGCGAGTCACTCCCCATCTCTCTCTCTCCAATTCCTGTCAGACTACTGTACTATGATCTAATAAAGGCAGAAAAAGCCAAGAGATTATCTAAAAAAAAATGTTTTAAAAAATAACATATTGGGCGTAATACACCACTAAATATTCGAGGGGGGTGGGGTTCCAAACGAACCCTTACAGGTCTGTAACTCTGAGAGCGTACAAGTGGAACCAAATGGACCCGTAAGTTATGGGGTCCTTGAAATTAAAAGGTTTGAGAATAAAACACTGCGATAGTTCAAAAACACAGCCATGGACCACCCTCTCCTATAACCCACCGGGAAAAAAAGGTCATATTTCACACGGGAAAACCCAAAAACAAAATGGAGAGCTTTGGCAGCAAATACATGACTTCTCTGGGGGCTCATGCAGGCATCGCTGTCACACACCTTTGGGCAAAGCGGCATGAAAAGAATTGGGCTCAAATCCCTGTGGCCTGTTTGCTGCTGTCCCCCATTGTTCTGGTTTTGGCGATCCTCTCAGAGAGAGCACAATTCCTCTCTATTCATCCCTGATCCTCTCTGGTGCCCCGAGTCTTCATCTCTCTGCCAGACATGAGAGGAGAGTATAAAAGCCACTGGCGTTCCACACGGTCTCTCTCAAAGCCCTGGAGTATTAAAGTCCTCCTAATCAATTAGACTTTGGCTAATTAAGCTTGACTGTGTCAAAAACAAACAATAGTTTTTCCCTGACTTTGCTTTTTTTGGATTGTGTTTTGGATTATGTTAGCCTCTTTGAGAAAACACACTGGTGTAACATGTATTGTTTTAACATGTATTAAAACCACTGGAACGCCAGCATCCATATTCTGGAGGGAACATTGGCTAAAAGTAGCCGATCTACAAGCTCACAACGCATTTTGGCAAAATAGATTCGGGGCCCTATTTTCGTCTGTGCCTTACCCATTATTATCCCTAAACTTCTTTGCAATGTTTTGCTATTTTCAAAAACATTTTCAAACAGTTCAAATGGCCAATCTACAAGCTCACAACGTGTCGAAGTAGATCGGCTAGTTGAACTATTTTAAAATGTTTTTTAAAAATACTAAAAAATGGCAAAGAAGTTTAGGGATAATGGGTAAGGCACCGGAGAAAATAGGGCCCTTGGTGTAGACTGAAAAAAAGCAGTCCAAGTACACCCAACTCAGGTCCAGTTTATCAAGTCTAGAGTGTTTTTAAGTGGTTAATGTAGAACTGAGGAGTAAGCTCTCTGCCGTGACCGATGAGTGTTGGCCCCGACAGAGACAGACAGACAGACAGACAGACAGACAGACAGACAGACAGACAGGGCAAAAAACATCACAAAAGCATCACGGCTGCCACAATGGAGCACATAAAAAATTGGGTATAACGTCTTGAAAGTTTCAGCAGGAAAGTCTGTTTTTCTCTCCCACACCTCTCCCCAAGCTCTCTCTCTCTGCCAGGAAAGGAACTTATATAGTGCAAAGAGTTCTTTGACAGAAGCCGAACACCACAAGGCCATTAAAGTGAGTGGATCGACGCATTAAAGAGGACACCGGTGGCTCAAAGATCACAGCAGACCTGCACAGTAAAAAAAACTGTCAAATGAAAATACGGCCCCCACTCCACACTAGTGGAGTGTCCCTGTGCATATTCCATGAAAAGTGCAGGTTTAACAAGCTGCACTCTACGTGCTACTGCCAGCGTTGCCAGATTCTGTGAGAGAAACAAGCAACCAGGTCTAGGAAGACAAGCCCAAAATAGTGACTATGGGCCAATATATGGGCCATATGAGCACTTTAAACACATACATCGGCTATTTGAAAATAGCAGATCTACAAGCTCACAACGTGTCGCGATGCGACGCATTGTGAGCTTGTAGATCTGCTATTTTCAAATAAAATCTTGGGGGGAAATTAGAATAATCAGACCTGGCAACACTGGCTATACTGTGTGTGCGTGCAACCATACACACCTCACGGTCGGAGTTAGCTGATCTACAAGCTCACAACGTGTTGCATTGGCAGCGTGGCGTGAGCTTGTAGATCTGCTAGTCGGTGTGTGGGAAAAGTATATAAATCAAGGCTTATATAGGCAGGCTTCAGGGAGGACACTGAATCCCTAAAAGTGTTCAGTCAGGCATTTCGGCAGTCAGTCTAGCAAAATGTGAAAGGTTAGTTGAGTCAGAGAGAGACGCACGCACCCCTTCAATCTTGATGAATTACACCGTGGAGTGACTCCACTGTGTCTTCTCTCTGTGAACACGTCTGTGGTTTGATGTGGGATTAGAGGGACTATACGCTCTCATAAAGGCGAAGGCGTTTTCAGGTGCTTCTGCTGAGGCAACAACAACCACCGGAGCTGCACTTGACAGAGGGCGATGATATATTTTTTTAAAGTGGAGAGAGAGGCTGGGGGTTGGGTGGGTGGGCGGGGGGGTGGGGGGTAGTGCAGCTATTTCTGCAAACCCTCGATTGCCGTTGAAAGACGAACAATACCGCGTCTTGTTCTATACATGTTCCCCCAGCGCCTCGGATGTCAGTGGAAGTCCCCCTTCCAGGCAAACCACCCAATTGTGCACTTTGGAGAGCAGCAGACAGACCTCAGATGGCTAACGGGGGTCTTTTCTTTGGGAGGGAAGAAGAGCATCCATCTCTCTACTCCCAGAACATATGGGACGGATTGGCTGGAGGCTCAAATATCCGCCACTTTCAAAAAAAACAAAAAAACCTCTCCAACGGTAAGAGTTCTGCGGCGATGGCAGCAGCCGTTTGCCCTGCAGAGTCAGACCGCGTGGAAGTCTAACGTTTCACGGGAGCCGTGGTTTGAAGGCGCATAAAAAACATGATTTGCCAGGAATTCAAATGAGCCCCCACTGTTTTTAGGAACTCCTGCCACGACGGGGATATCTGACTGTTCAATCCCAGAGTTTTGTCGTTGGAAGTTCATCGGCGGCGAGGAAGGATATTTTCCAAAAAGCCATTGTGTCCTGAGATTTCTGCTTCCTTTCTTCTAATGCAAGATCTGTGGAGCTGATTAGTGGAATTTGCTTAAGCTTTAATGTCGAGTTGGTAATTGGCAAGCGACACAAACACACAGGCATGCACGAGCATGCACGCACACGCACTCACACACACGCGCGCGCATACACACACACGCGCACACACACAATAGGGAGCAGGTCATGCATTTTTTATAGTTCTTCTGCTGGTCTAGCAGGACGCTTCTTTCCCCCGCGGGGCAGCTGGGAGCAAGATGGACACAATCCCAAAAAAGGAGACCTGGATACTCAGAGAGAGAGAGAGAGAGAGAGAGAGAGAGAGAGAGAGAGAGAGAGAGAGAGAGAGAGAGAGAGAGAGAGAGAGAAGAGCAGAGAGCAGCATCGCAGTTCAGAAAGAGAAGAGAATAAAGTGAGTCCATGGAATGCCGGAGGGCACACAGAGGCATAGAAAATCACTGGCAAAGAATAGAAGACAGAGGAAGGAGACTAGAGGAGCAGAGAGAGAGAGAGAGAGAGAGAGAGAGAGAGAGAGAGAGAGAGAGAGAGAGAGAGAGAGAGAGAGAGAGAGAGAGAGAGAGAGAGAAAGGAGGGAGGAACGGAGGAGGGTGAAATGGCTTAAGTGTGCTGCTGGCTGGCTGGCATGTGAGATGAAGAAGCTCTGATGTCTGGTTGACCTGGCCCTGCTGAAGGCTTCTTCATCACGTACTGTGTTAATAACTCATACAAATGGAACCAAATGGACCCTCTTGGAGTTGCACGTGCGGGAGCTTTGTGTGCACACACGTAACTCAGAGAGTTGTGTGTGCACACACACACACACACACACACACACACACACACACGTGGTTCCATTTGTATACTTTAAGCATTATAATTCTGAGTTATTAAACACTCAGGGTTGTGCAGTGTGCCAAAGTTATCTAGAGAACCCAAGAATTATGCACATCTAGCACATATTAACCTCCCCCTCCCCCTCCCCCACTCACATTACAATTTTCAACTGATAAGAGTCTAAAAAAAATCCCTGCTAGCGGCCCCTAGGGGCCTATGCTGGCCCTTACATCCCCCGCTCACACTAGCGAAGGCTACAAATTCAAAGCAAATGGAAAAATGAGTAATTATTATTAGTGGCAGAATTGGGGGGCAGTATGTAAGTGTCAATTAGCCTTAAGACAAGTATACTTCTGTGAATCACTGAACACTGCAGGAGCGAAATTCATCCCGCTGTTTGCTCTACGGCGCTATAGATCTGGTCCTTTTTCGAGAAGCGAGGAGACTTCTTCTTCGACCGTTTTTAACCCATTAAGACCGGGAACGCATCTGTGTCATTTTTTTTTCTTTCTTTGGCTATTCAAAAAATAGCAGATATACAAGCTCATAGCGCGGCACCGAGTGCCGCGCTATGAGCTTGCAGATCTGCTATTTTTGAAAATTTGTGAAAATGTGTGCAAATCTTGGAATATATATATATATATATATTTTTTTTTAATCTTTGCTTCTGGGGGGTCCCTGGAACAACATATTTTGAGATGGGGGTCCACGGCCAAATGACATATCATTTTTGGTGGTCCTTGACATGAAAAAGTTTGAGAACCACTGATATTATAGCAACATGTTTTTTTTTTTACTGTTAGGATTTAGAAGACATTTGTAGAATCCTCCAGAAGCAAAGATTTGAATAAAAAATGTTCGCTTTAGAAGTATATTTTCAAAGATTTGCACACATTTTCGTGATTTTTCCAAAAATAGCAGATCTACGAGACCTGTAGATCTGCTATTTTTGAACAGCCAAAGAAATCAAAAAAATGGCACAGATGCGTTCCAGGTCTTAATGGATTAACTGAGCCTCGTGTCGTGTGGATGTTGTAGGTGAACTGAACGCGGTACAGCTGAGTGGAAAAAGTTGCTGAAGTGATACAGACACACAGAGCAGAGAGAGAGAGAGAGAGGACTCTAGTCGGTATCCAGGCCAGAGAGAGAGAGAGAGAAGCTCGACTCGCCAGCGCTCCGTCAAGCAGCTATAGGGCACGGGGCGAGGTGCTGCTGTGCTCCACTATTTGCACCGGGGCGTAAATCAGTGTGACACACGAGGGCCTGCGGGAGGGGACCGTTAGAGACACGTAACACCGGCTAGCTAGCCCTAAAAGGACAAGAGGTAGGATGAGGAGAACAGAAACGCTAGCGTGCAGAAGTTAGACCGACCGCCAGTGGTGGGGAAAAGTATTACTCAATTTCTTTACTTAAGTAAAAGTATCAATACTGCAATGTAGAAGTGCTCTGTTGCACGTAAAAAAGTCCGGAATTCTAAATGTACTTGAGTAAAAGTACAAAAAGTATTGTCATCAAAATGTACTTAAAATACCAAAAGTAAAAGTTCTCATTGTGCAGAATGTCCCATGTCACATGTTTTCAAATGTATAACATATATAGAAAATCTTTTGAAAATAGCAGATCTACAAGCTCACAATGTGTCGCATCACGACGCATTGTGAGCTTGTAGATCGGCTATTTTCAAATGGCCGAAATGTATATAGGGCTGAAGTGGTTAATGTATGTTTTGTGATAATATTCAGAATCTTCAAAGTAACTAGTAACTAAAGTTTTCAAATAATTGTAGTGGAGTAAAAGTACAATATGTGGATCAGAGATGTAGTGGAGTAGAAGTAAAACTATTGGAAATTGGAAATACTCAAGTAAAGTGCAAATACCTCAAAATTGTACTTATGTACGGTACTTAAGTAAATGCACTTAGTTACTTTACACCACTGCAGAACGCTAGCATGCAGAAGTTAGACGGCTAACAGTTAAGCTAGCAGAAAGAGTCAAGACGAGTCTCTCATTTTCTAGAAGGACTCGTCTCTCAGGGTTAAATGAACACTGAGGTAGTTTAGGTAGGGACATAAACAGCATTCCTACTCTGTCTATTTAGCTGCTTATGTGCGTGTTAATATAATTACACGGCATACATACTCCAGTGCGGCGGTGAGATGAAAACAGGCGACGCTTTGATGCCAATCAAAGCGCTTTTAAACTTAACAAAGCTTTCTAAAAAAACCTCGCCCTGCAACCTCTCTCTGGATGAGTGCATTTATAGCTCAAATAAATGGACAATGCTACTGTTCCCTTTTGTGTTAGTCATTATGAAAACATTATTTACAAAAGGCCCACCTGGTAGAACGCTGCCGTTGGTGACTCCTACGACTGGAAACGCACAGAGTTGAATTTCACTGTAAACTGTGTGTGTTACTATTCTTATGATAATCACTATAAACCTGTGTCTTATGCTATTTTAGATTATTTTACACTTTGGCTATTCAAAAATAGCAGATTTACAAGCTCATAGCGCGGCACCGAGTGCCGCGCTATGAGCTTGTAGGTCTGCTATTTTTGAAAAATCGAGAAAAACTGTGCAAATGAATATATTTATATTATTTTAAAGCAAACATCTTTTAAACTCAAATCTTTGCTTCTGGGGGTCCCTGGAACAAAATATTTTGAGATGGGGGTCCGCGGCAGAGTACATATCATTTTGGGGGTCCTTAACATGAAAAAGTTTGAGAACCACTGATATAGAAACATACGTTTTTCCGAAAACTGTCGCGATTTGGAAGACATTAGCTAAGAATCGCCCTCAGGTCTTAATGGCTTAATGAATAAGATGGTATTTTAACCAACTGTATGGTAGAGTATATGTTACAGTACAATGTAAATAGTACAACATCTCCCTTGGATAAGTGGGTAAAGAGAGAAATAGCTCAGATACATTTTTGACCACGGTTTTGAATCCCAGATAGGACATAATAAAAGTTATGGATTGAAGCTTTAAATAGTCATGGAATGTTGACACGGATGTGATTGAATGGGACCGAGCTGATATGAAGGCCCTCATATCATATCATATCATATCATATCATATCCACACAGGTGCTCTCTCTCTGTCTGGGGCAGGCAGCTCTCGGCGTGATTTATGAAAAGGCCCTTTCAACTTTAAAAAACAAAGAGTGGTCCTGCTGATCCGGAGCCTCTCTCTCTCTAGGCTGAGGTTGAGGTGAAGGGAGTTCACATACCACCTCCAATCCCAGCCTAAACACCTGCATGGTTAAAACACAACGCCTCCTTCCTCCTGCTTAAAACGCCTAAATCCTTCTCTCAACACAGACACTTTCCCCCCGTCATCCCGGATGCTTCCAAAACCACAAAACTGTCTTTCTGACTGACTTTCAGGCAGGTGTTTATTTTTTCAAAGAAATAGGCACGCGGTAAATATTGTACTTTTACTACACTACATTTATGTAAACTTTAGTTACTTTGTAGATTTTGATTATTATTACAAAACATACATTAACCACTTCAGCTCTAGATACATTTCGGCCATTTGAAAATAGCCAATCTACAAGCTCACAATGCGTCGCTATGCGACGCATTGTGAGCTTGTAGATCTGCTATTTTCAAATTATTTTTATGAATTTTATACATTTGAAAACTTGTGAAACGAGACATAACAAGTGATGCTTTAAGTACATTTTGATACCAACACTTTTGTACTTTTACTCAAGTACATTTTTAATTCCAAACGTTTACTTGAAACAGAGCATTTCTACATTGCGGTATTGGTACTTTTACTTAGGTCAAATATTTGAGTACTTTTTCCACCACTGCTGTTGCTGTATCCTACCATGGCTGTGAAGTTTCCCTGTGCCAGAGAACTTCCTTATGAACAAGTGTCCTAAAATCTTTTGTTAAAGCTGTGAATCACAGTCAGCATCGGCGCTACTTTTATCCACATTTTAGACATTGTCTCAACCTGCAGATAGTGAGCCAAACAAAACTGCAAGAAATGGAGAGTTCACTACTTTTCTCTCTCTACCTCTGTCTGTGAGAACCTGCTATAGGATTCAAGCTTCACATTGCCGTAACGGTAATTCCCTTGCATAATGTTTAAGTCTTTCTTTGTGATGCCTTGGGGCAGGGGAAGAGTAGGAGGGATGCAGGTTTAAAAAAGGACAAAAGCTGGGAGATTGTATCACATATAAAAGACCTCGGTGACTTAACCCAGGCAGGTGGGCTAGGCTAGCTAGCATCCTGCTGGCATGTGTAGACAGCTAGTGCAAAGACTGGCCCATGCTTTTTTTTTATGGTCCTCATGTCTGTCAATATTTCTCCAGGTTGCCATGGAGACGAGGGTTCTACTAGGGTGAGTTACTCCAAACAGCATGCCATAGTAAGACGTGAACTTGGTTTAACCCCCGAGGCCGTAGGAATAGCACTGTTTAATCTTCAAACGGAATCACTGAGAGAGTTTTTTGAGCAAAGGCTAATATGGCACTGACACGAAACAAAGCAATAGTTGCTAGAGGCATGGCCAGGCATGGCCTATGGAGCACGGAATGCATTTGAAGACATCTAATCAAGCGAGGATGAGGTCATCGTTATCTTTCCTCTCGGCGCAGGAAATTGCATGGAAGGCTATAGCGTGAAATCGTTTTTCGGTAGAACGCTGTCGCTGCTGTGGTAAAGTGCAAGAGTACGAGACCTAAAGTATCTGTGTGTAACGTGTAAAACAGTGATTATGGGGGGAAAAAAGATGCGACTGCGATCGTGATGTTGTTAACGTGTCCGAATCCAAGCTGATCTCTGTGAGCGGTGGTGGAAAAAGTACTCAAATGTTTTACTTGAGGAAAAAGTATCAATACTGCAATGTAGAATGTAACTCTGTTAGGGCTAAAAGTCTGGTGTTCAAAATTTACTCGAGTAAAAGTACAAAAGTATTGGCATCAAAATGTACTTATAGTACCAAAAGTAAAAGTACTAAAATGTTTGAAAATAGCAGATCTACAAGCTCACAACGCGTCGCGATGCGACGCGTTGGGAGCTTGTAGATCGGCTGTTTTCAAATAGCCGAGGTATGAAATAGGGCTAATGGTTAATGGTTAATGTATGTTTCATAATGTAATAATTTACATCTGCAAAGTAACTAGTAACTAAAGTTTTCAAATAATTGTAGTGGAGTAAAAGTACAATAGTTGCCTCTGAGATGTAGTAGAAGTAAAAGTATTGAAAATTGGAAATACTCCGGCAAAGTAAAAGTAGCTTAAAATGACTAAGTGCTTGAGTAAATGTACTTAATGACTTTCCAACACTAATGACGAATAGCCTAATTATTTTTTCCTGGCAGGTTTTGGATGTGTTTTCCTAGAACTCTAATAAAGGATAAAGGAAAATAACTTCTCAAACGTTTTGTTGACGTGACGTTATGGTAAGTCACACACAGTGAATGGACCAAAGGGAACCAGCCATGCGTTTGTGCACGGTTTGGTTCAGGCCCGTCAAACCGGGGGACAGGACAGAGAGGGACCTGTATATACGGGTGAATGTGAAGCTCTATCCTCCTAATCCGCCCCCCCCCCCCCCCCCCCCGGACGGTCCCTGGGCTGGCTGGCCCGGGCGTCTTGTGCCGCTCTGCTGACCTGCTGCTATTCAGTGTAATGTCAAACGTTCAAATCCCTCCTCTAATGACCCGACCGACACTCTGGAGAGAGAGGCTGATGATGAGCCAGGTGGAGGAGGAGGTGTGTGTGTGTGTGTGTGTGTGTGTGTGTGTGTGTGTGTGTGTGTGTGTGTGTGTGTGTGTGTGTGTGTGTGTGTGTGTGTGTGTGTGTGTGTGTGTGTGTGTGTGTGTGTGTGTGTGTGTGTGTGTGTGTGTGTGTGTGTGCGTTTGCTCTTTTGTCTTTTCAGGGCTCGTATGTAAGAGGGACGGGGGGGGGGGGGGGGGGGACACGGGGGATTGGGGAGGTCAACAGGCTTTTGAGGTGAGGGGTAAGTGACCCTACTACTCCCCCCCACCTCTCCTCTAAAGTCATGCGTATTGACCCCTGGAGCCTCTTCCTCCCCCTCGCCAACCCATATAGGGTCATTTCTGCTGGGGTACAGTCAGTGACCAGACGTCCCCCCCCACCCCCCCGGTTTGGGTGTCCCGAGTTTAAAATATCTCTAAAAACATTCACTTTCAACTTGTCCTGGTTTTCACCAGGGTTAAAACAATAACACTAGTTCTGAGGGCTTAGATTAGATGTTTATCCTGTTCTGTTGAAAGGTGTAGTTACTAGCTGTGCTAAGTGCTAAATGAAAACACCAGGTGAAAATAAAAAGTAGTAATTGTTTGAGAAAATGTCAAAGATCTCATTTGAAATAAGCCATTGTGCCTTTATGGGCGATCCAGTTTAGTGGACCTTGTGAACTGTACTTCCATGTACTTTTTCCTTTCTAAATAAAGTATTTCAATCAATCTATCAATCAATCAGTGATTACATGGTTGGTCACCCTATGCTGGGGGAGGTCATCCAACAAGACTAAAAGAACCTGTGTGTGTGTGTGTGTGTGTGTGTGTGTGTGTGTGTGTGTGTGTGTGTGTGTGTGTGTGTGTGAGTGTGAGTGTGCGTGTGGTTGTGAGTGTGTGTGTGTGTGTGTGTGTGTGTGTGTGTGTGTGTGTGTGTGTGTGTGTGTGTGTGTGTGTGTGTGTGTGTGTGTGTGTGTGTTCGTAAGACAAACACCTCGCGGCAACGAGGTAGAGTAACACTTTCACAAAGAACAAAAACAATCTCCATTCCAACAACAACAACAATGTCCTCCGGTGTCAGTGTTGAACCAACAAAGGGTTGAAGCAACACCGTTAGAGCCCTGTGAGTTGTTCATACATACACCTGCATTAGACCGGCCAAGTTTTTCTGTGCGAGGAGGAGGGCTCTGTGTGATAACACATCTCACCAACCAACCACACATAAATGTTGACCTATTTGCCCGGAAAATATACACCGATAACACGGAGCAGCTGGTGGTCTTAGATAGATAGACAGTTAGCCAACACGGGCAGTGAGATTGGAGAGAAAACCCCCCCCCACTTTTCAGAAGCCTTGGATCCACGCAGGGACCTTCTACTCTACTCCTACCTACCGCAGAAATGTGCAAATGTAATCACTCACACATTTCCCTACAGCGGAGCCTATGAAAAACACAATATTCAGCTTTTAACAAAAACCTCTCCTTTCATTAACAAAAGCACACCCCCACCCATCCACCAAACTTCACCTTTCTTTCTTAATCTCTGGCATTTTAGATTTTAGTCATATTTTATACTTTGGGCTATTCAAAAATAGCAGATCTACAAGCTCATAGCGCGGCACCGAGTGCCGCGCTATGAGCTTGTAGATCTGCTATTTTTGAAAAGTCTTGAAAATGTACGCAAAGATATGAATATATATATTCTTAAAGCGAAATTGTTTTACTCAAATCTTTGCTTCTGGGGGGTCCCTGGAACTAAATATTTTGAGATGGGGGTCCGCGACCAAATACATATCATTTTGGGGGTCCTTGACATGAAAAAGTTTGAGAACCACTAATATATAGCAACATCTTTTGTTTTCAGAAAACTGTTAGGATTTAGAAGACATTTGTAGATGCGTTTCCCGGATTGAATGGGTTTAATCTATGCCCCGTCGTAAGATGGTGTCGCGGGGCCGGATAATAGCCGATCTACAAGCTTACAACGCTGTGAGCTTACAGATCGGGCTATTTCCGGCTGCCAGACACCGCCACGCGACAAAGTATAAATGAGGGCTTTAACCTCTCTCTCTACCTCGTCTCACCCGCCTCGCTATAATCACAGCAGTCATCTAGTCCAATTTAAGGAGCATGTGTGGGGCACAAGGTCCCAGAAGTGCAAAGCAAGCCGTTGTGGTTTCCTGGTCACTGGCTCTTTGGAATGCCTCACTTGACAGAATATATAGAGCTGCTGGTGGAAAAGCCACTTGAAAAAAAAAAAAAAGAAACACGGCGGCTCAAGCCTTCAAGGGGCTGAGGTGCTGAGAGGCACACGCTAGGCTAATGGAGTCCATAGGGCCCGCTAAAGTTAGAAACCTTCAATTGTGCCTGCCTGCTTCCCCGTCGGGAACGTTTAACCCGTTTGAACCCGGCGGGAACGCATCTGTGTCATTTTTAGATTTATTAGCAGTATGGATACAAGCTCATAGCGCGGCACTCGAGCTTGTAGATCTGTTATTTTTGAAAAATCGTGAAGGCAAACATTTGTAACTCAAGTCTTTGCTTCTTCTAAATCCTAACAGTTTTCTGAAAAACGTATGTTTCTATAATATCAGTGGTTCTCAAACCTTGTCATGTGAAGGACCCCCAAATGATATGCATTCGACCACGGACCCCCATCTGAAAATATTTTGTTCCAGGGACCGCCCCAGAAGCAAAGATTTAAGTCTAAAATGTATATATATTCAAATAATTGCACAAATATTCAAGATTTTTCAAAAGTAGCAGATCTACAAGCTCATAGCACGGCACTCGGTGCTGCGCTATGAGCTTGTAGATCTGCTGTTTTTGAATAGCTCCAAAGTATAAAATAATGGTTTAAAGTGGTTACACACAGATGCGTTCCCGGTTTAAAAGGGTTAAAAAAAAGGAAAAGGTCCGGTGCTCCGTCTATGAAAAGTTCATTTTTTTCATACTGTATTATTTAAGAGGCTCTGTAACAGCGGAACGCTCGCGGAACACTTCTCCTTGCGTCATCCTCCAGCCGCTTTGATATTTGAGACTTTTGATACGCTCTCCCTCTCTCTCTCTCAAGCCGCACGCCAACCAAAGAAAAAAAGAGAAAAGGCAAATGTGCAATGAATGAATACAAGAGCAACGCTGGGCTGTGTATGTGAGCGGAAAAGAGAGAAAGGAAAGAAAACGTTCCACAGCTTAGCTTAGAGAGAGGCCATGACATCAGCACACAGAGATTTGAATGAAAACACACACAAGCCGCAGCAGCAGCGTCTATCTATGCTGTCTAGTAGGGCCTTGTCTGTCTGTCTGTCTGTCTGTCTGTCTGTCTGTCTGTCTGTCTGTCTGTCTGTCTGTCTGTCTGTCTGTCTGTCTGTCTGTCTGTCTGTCTGTCTGTAATATAGTGTGTGTGTGTGTGTGTGTGTGTGTGTGTGTGTGTGTATGTGTGTGTGTGTGTGTGTGTGTGTGTGTGTGTGTGTGTGTGTGTGTGTGTGTGTGTGTGTGTGTGTGTGTGTGTGTGTGTGTGTGTGTGTGTAATAGTGTGTCTGTCTGTCTGTCTGTCTGTAATATAGTGTGTCTGTCTGTCTGTCTGTCTGTAATATAGTGTGTCTGTCTGTCTGTCTGTCTGTCTGTCTATCTGTAATATAGTGTGTCTGTCTGTCTGTCTGTCTGTCTGTCTGTCTGTCTGTCTGTCTGTCTGTCTGTAATATAGTGTGTCTGTCTGTCTGTCTGTCTGTCTGTCTGTCTCTAATATAGTGTGTCTGTCTGTCTGTCTGTCTGTCTGTCTATCTGTAATATAGTGTGTCTGTCTGTCTGTCTGTCTGTCTATCTGTAATATAGTGTGTGTGTCTGTCTGTCTGTCTGTCTGTAATATAGTGTGTCTGTCTGTCTGTCTGTCTGTCTGTCTGTCTGTCTGTCTGTCTGTAATATAGTGTGTCTGTCTGTCTGTCTGTCTGTCTGTCTGTCTGTCTGTCTGTCTGTAATATAGTGTGTCTGTCTGTCTGTCTGTCTGTCTGTAATATAGTGTGTCTGTCTGTCTGTCTGTCTGTCTGTCTGTAATATAGTGTGTCTGTCTGTCTGTCTGTCTGTCTGTCTGTAATATAGTGTGTCTGTCTGTCTGTCTGTCTGTCTGTCTGTCTGTCTGTAATATAGTGTGTCTGTCTGTCTGTCTGTCTGTCTGTCTGTCTGTCTGTAATATAGTGTGTGTGTCTGTCTGTCTGTCTATCTGTAATATAGTGTGTCTGTCTGTCTGTCTGTCTGTCTGTCTGTCTGTCTGTCTGTAATATAGTGTGTCTGTCTGTCTGTCTGTAATATAGTGTGTCTGTCTGTCTGTCTGTCTGTCTGTCTGTCTGTCTGTAATATAGTGTGTGTGTCTGTCTGTCTGTCTATCTGTAATATAGTGTGTCTGTCTGTCTGTCTGTCTGTCTGTCTGTCTGTCTGTAATATAGTGTGTCTGTCTGTCTGTCTGTCTGTAATATAGTGTGTCTGTCTGTCTGTCTGTCTGTCTGTCTGTTAGGATGGGGGGGCCGGAGGAGCAGGGTGAAGCTAGGGAAGCCTTTGAAATGCACTCTGTAATTAGCAGGGCACTATATATCTATGTCAGGTTGTCTGGACCTGCACAACTATGCCTATGTCTCTGATAATGAAAGACAAAAGCAGTAGAGGGGGGGGGGGGGAGAGGGACCCCCCCCCCCCCCCCTCCCCCATCCCGGCGTCACGACACACCAATGATTTATAAAACCTGTGTTTCACTCTTGTAGCCATGTGGACGATTAACACCGGAACCAAAACGCCACCACCGTGCACGTTTATGGCCTCCATCATGAAAACAAAAAACACAAGCTCTGCAATATTGAGACTCTATTGAGACTCTATATACTGGATGTAAATGAAGTCAAGATTTGGCGAAGATTCGATGAAGTCAAGATGTATCCTCTGTGTATTTTAGATCAACTTTTGGAAAACGCAACAAAAGCACCACAACGGGCCAGGAAGAGGTTAAAACCAGTCTGTCCTCTCAGCTGTGCTCCGATACAGAGAGAGAGAGAGAGAGAGAGAGAGAGAGAGAGAGAGAGAGCAGGACTCCTCTCTGTACTCTGGCATTGTCTCACATTGTTACATAACAAGCTAAGAGTTACTGGAAGGTACTGTGGGAGCAGATTTTCTTTGGAATCAAACATGCATGAGACAAAACAAGAGGAAAAAAAACTCAAGTCTTAACTGGTATATATTGTACTCATGCATGTGGGCGTTTCCAGCACAATGAACTCACGTGTGTGTGTGTGAACGAACGCAGCTAGCTTGTTATGGTGTTTGTCTGTGGTAAACTAAACAGCCCCCAGGACTTTAATGAAGTCAACTTAAAATCAAATGCTTGACAGACTCTGAAAGACGTTCATCCAGTTCTGATGACATAAACCACATGTTGATAAGAAAGGGGGCGTGGCACAAAAAAAACAATACTCCCACTTCCTTCAACGCAGAGATGAAAAATCCCCCCGTTCTTCATCCGTGACCGTCAAAGAAAAACGTCTGTCTGTGTGTGTGTGTGTGTGTGTGTGTGTGTGTGTGTGTGTGTGTGTGTGTGTGTGTGTGTGTGTGTGTGTGTGTGTGTGAGGTTTTTATGACCTCAGTGTTTCACTATGCTGCTGTTTAACACAATGCCTGCCCTGCAAGCACTTAACGGTAAGTAAGGTCTGGAACGAGCAGGCAGGCACGCGGCACAAAGACAAACGTAGCTTGTACGACATGTTCCTCTGACCCGGAGCAAGTGGATTCTTATTCAATTAACTCCCATGGTGCCAGCGTTTACCCCCCAACTGTATTCTCTTCTGCTGGAGGAGATATATATAAAACGTAACCCAAACACATGGTCCAAACTGTGTTCATGTGATCACACCTAGGGGGGCAAACTCCATGACTCCATGGGCCAATCCATTTAATGATTAAAGCTAGGGCTTAGAACACATGCATAATGATAGTAATATAATACACATTGTACATGGCAAGTATCAAGCTGGGAAATGGCTGAAATGTCATCTCAGGCACTCATTCTGGAAATGTAATAAACTAGAGGTGCGGGTCGTCGCGCGACCCTTCCGTCTAGCCCAGCGGTTCTCAAACCTTTACATTTCAAGGTCTCCCCTTAACTCTGACAGCATACAAATGGAACCAAATGGACCCTAACGGGTCCATTTGGTTCCATTTGTATGCTGTCAGAGTTACAGACTTGTAAGGGTCAATTTAGAACCCATAAAAGGAACCCTGAGAGTCCCTAGAACCAACTTTGAGAACCACTGGTCTAGCCGCTGGCACGGGGCTCTTTCGTCTAGTAGCCTGTAGACGTTCACTGCGGAGGCGAAAAACGGGAAGCGAAACGTACCGTTGTCTTGACGGAGAGAGCATGAGGACCTGTATGAACCACACAGACCCACAAACAGCCACGCATGCGCGCCACTTTCTATTGTATATTAGGATGCACCAGGGCTGCAAACCCTCAGCGGTGCTTTTTCTGAACCACTTGCAAACTGGCAACCCTGTTTTGTGCATACAGTCACAAATATTTTTGCACAGCACTGCCATACGACGAAGTATGAAATAAGTGGTTAACCCATTAAGACCTGGAACTGTGGCATTTTTTGATTTGAGCTAAAAAGCATTATTTTACACTTTGGGCTATTCAAAAATAGCAGATCTACAAGCTCGTAGCGCGGCACCGAGTGCCGCGCTACGAGCTTGTAGATCTGCTATTTTTGAAAAATCGTGAAAATGCGTGCAAATCTTTGAATATATATATTTTTAAAGCGAACATTTTTAACTCAAATCTTTGCTTCTGGGGGGTCCCTGGAACAACATATTTTGATGGGGGTCGGCGGCCAAATACATATAATTGTGGGGGTCCTTGACATGAAAAAGATTGAGCACCAGCGATATAGAAACATACGTTTTTCAGAATACTGTTGGGATTTAGGAGATATGTAGAATCGGCTTCAGGTCTCAATGGGTCAAATGGACATCTTGCTATACAATGGCACTCTGGACGTGTGCAGCATCATCTCATTGTGTTCTCCCGCCTCCCTGACCCGTCTCCTCTACGCATGGAACACAGGGGGGGAGAAGCATTGCATCCTGGGAGATGAAAGGTGAGCTGGGGTTGTATCTTATTGTGTTCAGAAACCGGTTTCTACCTCTCAGGAGCTTTGCAAACATTGTGCTCTGTGGCTGCATTATGTGTCGCGTGTGTGTGTGTGTGTGTTGTGTGTGTGTGTGTGTGTGTGTGTCTGTTGTGGTCGGTCCTTTGCTAGAGGGAACGCGGTGGTCCGCTGCCAGCCATGTGCTCTGGCACGACAAAGCCAAAAAACAGAAAAAAAACGAGGACCCACTCGCCGCCACAAGCATCATTACAGCTCGCCCGGTAACCCGATTACCCCGGCCAGGGCGCGCTAACCTAAGAATAATGCTTTATCATCAAGCGTCTTGGCCGCCGTTTAGAGTGCGTCTGACGGGATTCCAGCGCGGACGGACGGACGCTGATGGGGTGTCACCAGATAGATGTCCAAACAAACGCACAGGCTCAGAGATCCACGCCAAGCACCCGCTGTGTGTGATTACAGAGAGAGAGAGAGAGAGAGAGAGAGAGAGAGAGAGAGAGAGAGAGAGAGAGAGAGAGAGAGAGAGAGAGAGAGAGAGACAGGAAGAGACAGACACAGAGAGACAGAGAGAGAGAGAGAGAGAGTAACAGGGAGAGACAGAAACAGAGAGAGAGAGACAGACACAGAGAGAGAGAGAGAGAGAGAGAGAGAGAGAGAGAGAGAGAGAGAGAGAGAGAGAGAGAGAGAGAGAGAGAGAGAGAGAGAGAGAGAGAGAAGAGAGAGAGAGAGAGAGAGAGAGAGAGAGAGAGAGAGAGAGAAACAGGGAGAGACAGAAACAGAGAGAGAGAGACACAGGGAGACAGAAACAGAGAGAGAGAGAGAGAGAGAGAGAGACAGACACAAGACAGACAGACAGACAGACAGACAGACAGACAGACAGACAGACAGACAGACAGACAGACAGACAGACAGACAGACAGACAGACAGACAGACAGAGAGAGAGAGAGAGAGAGAGAGAGAGAGAGAAACAGAGAGGAAGAGAGAGAAAGCCTTGTGCATTGTCTGTCTGTTTTCTTTTCTAGGTTACTCAAAGTCACTCAGAACAGCACAGCAAGACATTTTCACATTTTTCCCTTTCAAAAGATTTATTTTAATTACACCCTGATGGGTTCATTTGGGTCCATATGGGGGGGGGGGGGGGCTAGGTGCCTCAATAGACCTGCTGAAGAGAGTATACCTCAGGAACACAGGGAGCATCTTCACAGTTATATCCTCATTACCTCAAAAACACTGCTGAATATTTAATACACCTGTGGGCTAAAGCGTCTCGTGCACGCGTGCGTGCGTCTGGGCATGCCCGGGCACGTCCCTTCCCTCGCTCGTGCATGCGGCGGTTTTACACGGGAAGTAATTTAAAATGTACAAATTTCTGTTTAAATGCAGTGTCTTTGAAGTAATGAGGATACAAATGGATACAAGACACTTGGGATTATACTCTGAAAGCTGTGTTGGCGTTCATAAACACATTCTGATAGGTTTGCTGTTGTTAATCGCAGACCCCTATTCATTTATTCATTAATCATTTCCCCCCAATTCATCAAGTATTATCTAGTTTCAATAACAGAAATCCTCCATGTCTTCAAGGCCTCACTGGGTGAGTAATTGATAGGAAAAAGAGGTAATTTTCTAGGGTGAAGTACTCCTTTAACTGGTTATAACACTGAGGGGATTAATATGATGGAGAGAGAGAGAGAGAGAGAGTAACGTGAGCACAAAAGCAGCAAACCACGTTTGACCTCATTGTGTCAGCATCATGTCCTGAGCTCAAATAATAGCGCACAGGGTTGATAGCAGGAGTGTTTACTGTTTACTACACACACTGAACATGTCAATCAACACACACACACACACACACACACACACACACACACACACACACACACACACACACACACACACACACACACACACACACACACACACACGGCTAGAAAACAAAGCTGCTATAACGAGAGAAGAGAAGCAATGGACGGTGCTGCTAGTGATACCTGAATAACTTGCTTCTGCATGATAATCCAACATGGTAGGACAATACTAACTGTGTTGCTCTGAGTGAGGTCACAGCATGATCTCTCTCCGCACACACACACACACACACACACACACACACACACACACACACACACACACACACACACACACACACACACACACACACACACACACACACACACACACACACACACACACACAGAGAGAAAGAGTCTCTGCACCGCTCCATTTACACTAATTGTCATTCAGATTAGGGGGGGCTCAGTTGTTTAAACACTGCTGCCACTGTCACATTAATATAAAAAGGGACAATTACGAGTAATTAGACTTTTCCAAGGGAAAGGGGGGGGGGTGTCTGGCTAGTGTGGCGACACTGAACGAGGGATGACCTTCCGGGATCTACCGTCTATACCTCTCCAAGCCGGAACCATAACACAGTGTGATCAATATTACGTCACATCTTTTCTGGGAATGTCATAATAGGAGGGATTTTAGGGGAAGAGGGGAGAAAAAAGGCGGGGGTTCGAGCACAGACCCCTGGGGGACCCCGGTCAACAAAGCATATAGTGTTTAAGTGGTTAAAAACATTGGTGCTTTGGGCTCTGTGGCCGCTAAACAAAGTGCTCCGTGCTCCTGTCACCAGGCTCAGTTTCGTTATTACAATAATGTTATTATTGTGACTTGTTGACTGCACCAGAGCATCTGTTTATGTGCAGGAGGCTTGTTTGGACACGCAGAGGATCAAGAGAATCGTGCTTTTTTTGATGATTATCACATGGTTTTAGACTTGGAGAGAGAGAGAGAGAGAAGCTGAATCAAATTAGATAACCACGTCGGCTTCAATAATGTGCTTCTGGTCCGTTTTAGTCCAGAACAGCACAGCCAACCGCTCTCTTAGAACAGACAAGCCATTCTGGCTGTGTTTAATATGACTTCTTCTTCCACTCAAGTCCAACTTTATTTTCACATCATAGATTTACAGGTGAACAAAAACAAAGTGGGTGAAAAGAAATGATTTGGCGCACAAACTGGTTTCAGGAAAAGGGATGATATATGATATCGTCTGTCGGGGTGGAAAACTCATAATGTCCAAAACTGTAACTTTTCAGGATTCAAATTCAAAACTTGAAAAAGTAGCAGATCTACAAGCTCGAAACGCGTCGCTTCGCGCCGCGTTTCGAGCTTGTAGATCTGCTACTTTTGTGTGACCATGACGCTGTCGTTGTAGTATGATCAAGTAGGGCGTTCATAAACGAAAAAACACTAAAAGTTTAAATATGGAGATAAAGAGGTTTCTGCCAACGATATGATACACATTTGGCGATGATAAACATTTGACCTTTGACAGCAACGGAGATTAGCAACAGTGCTTTGTAGCAGCCACGGTGTGTGGACACAGACAGACAGACAGACAGACAGACAGACAGACAGACAGACAGACAGACAGACAGACAGACAGACAGACAGACAGACAGACAGACAGCACTGGGAGTTTTTCATAACATAAAATGAGGTAAGAATCAGGACCCAGGGAGAGGGATAGATTGATCTTGGCTGACCTTTTTTTGCAAAAGAAAACACAACCTGCGATTTAAAGTGGTCTGTGTGGTTCGGGGGGTGGGGGGGCTTATGAAAGGTGGGCTGATAAATATCCTCAGGCAAACCCAACCTATTCACAGACCACAGGAAGGAGAGGGATTGACCAACAACAAGCAGGGGCTCGCAGGCAGGGGCAGCCAGAGTCCCAATCAAGCATGACAAATCCTCTGGGTTGTGTCCAAACTGGAGGACTTTTGACTGGGCTGGACAAGTCTGGAGTCTGGGGGGGGGGCACAGTGCACACATGCTTCCTGGATGTACTACACGCGCACGCACTCGCGCGCACACACACAATAATTTTTTACGACAGCCTAATCCTAAAGTCGGTGCACAGCACTGTCACACACAGCTAAGCATAAATCAGGCATAACTCTCACCCTGACAACCCCCAAACCTAACCTCTAAAACGCATAGTTTGCATAAGTTGTTGTTTTTTGTTTTCTTTTTTTTACCATAAAACAACCATTTATCTTGTGAAGACCAGGAAAATTGTCCACAATGTCTATTTCTCAAGTTCTACTATACTTGTGTTTTACACACACCCACACACACTCGCGTGCGCACACACACACACACACTCACATCACCCCGGTAACTGACAGAGGGGACAGACACACAGAGATTAAAAGCGCCCAGCAGTGGCCTCACGCTGGGCTATCGAGGTAATGAATTCCCTCTCAGCGGAGGAATGTAGAACTAGAGCACATGAAGGGGTCATTCTGCACCAAACAACCACTACTAGTACTACACACTCTGTACTACACACTGGCAGCATGCCGAGACACACACACACACACACACACACACACACACACACACACACACACACACACACACACACACACACACACACACACAGTCACCAGCACACGCAGTCTCAAGTCAAGCTGAGTATTTATAGTAGCTTGGATCTGTCAGCTTAGAATCTTTTACTATCTTTCAATTGTAACTGTTTGTGAATCTTTTAGTACAGTTAACAACAGCAGGGGTCTTCAACGTTTTTCAGGCCAAGGACCCCCCTATCTGAGAGAGAGATGAAGCAGGGACCCCCGCTACATATTGTACTCATGTAAAATGTGTGTATTCAGACTTTTAACCACTTAAACCTTCAATACTTTGTAAACTTGACCGTTGGCTCTGTACTTGGTCTGCTCTTTTTCCCCCTCTACACCAAACCTCTTTGCCGAAAACAGCCGATCTACAAGCTCTCAACGCCTCGCAGTGCGAGCCGTTGAGAGCTTGTAGATCTGCTATTTTCTCACAATAGGGATGCTGGGATTCAAGTGGTTAATGTAAAAGAAAAAGGGCGGCCCCATGTAGTAACTCTGAGGACCCCCAAGGGGTCCCGGACCCCCTGTTGAAGACCCCTGAACCACAGTATCTCTGTTTATCTGAATGTCTGTAGCCTATAATAGTGGACCTGGATTCTTTAGTATAGGCTACAGTTTGTTTTTTAAATCAGTTTATTTCAGTTTGGAATTCAATTCATTCTTTTAATGGAATATGGCGGCTATAATCTCATTTATAATCTCAATTCAGTGACTCTAGCTTTGCATCTCTGATAAATAAAATCCAAGCCAATTTATAGCCACGGTATAAAAATGTTTAAACCATAAAATCTCATAGAGACACAGTGACACTACAACAGTAGTAGTTGTTTTCTTCTTGTCTTGACAGGAAGATAAAGTTATACCCCAGAGGGTGGTCCTAAAAGGCTATAAACCCATAATGCTGCCTTGTCTACTAAAGTACACTCCAGAATGAGAAACAAACGAGGATGGTTGTGTGTCATAAACAATAACAGAGCTATAAACACCTACCAGCCCGGATTAGCGGTCTGCTTTTATACAATACAGCCTCCTACTTACAGCATGATGACTCCTTTAGTCTGTCTGCTTCTCCCAATGGAGAGAATGATCACATTATATATTAACTGATATCTATATCTACATGGTAACTGACATATATAGTTACTAATACAAGTGGGTGACTTTAGGAAAGTAATGAAAACGGGTTTTTAGACGTCATTTGTAGGCTAGTATCTTGGGCTCCCATATCAATGTGCCATCAGCTGTTTTTCTATGTTAAAATTAACATCACAAGCGAGTTTGTGATGTTAATTCTTATGTTAATGTGTTATTTCCAGTCACTGACCATTTCGTATAAGTTCCTAAACCAATGCCTGGTGTAGCAGAGAGGCTCACAGCCTCAGCTTCATAAACCAAAAGTCCAATATTTCCCCAGAATGTAGGAAATTGCCTTTAGTCTAAACCAGTGGCTATCAACCAGTGGTCTGGGGACCACCAGTGGTCCTTGAGGGGTTTCCATTGGGTCCCCTCCCCAGCCAAATTAAGTTAGGAACGAAATTTCACTTTCCACGCGGGAGACCCGGGTTCGGATCCCGGTCGTTTACACACAACACACTGGTTCGATGCTCCAGCCTCCAGGCAACAACCAACCAAGCGACTGTTACTGTTGAATGAATACAATAAAAAAGTGCAAGTTTCTGCTATGGTACTTACGCACGGGCTCCTGTCGGGGGTCCAGCCCCCCGGTGGTCTCCTGCAGTCGGCCGATCCGTCCCTGAAGACCCCGGACCCGGCGGCTGGTCGCCACCACCTCGCCCTCCAGCTCCTGGAAGATGGAGCAGGCGTGGCGGGCCAGGTCCGAGAGCTGGCGTAAGGTCCGAGACAGAGCCAGGTTGCTGATGCCCACAAGGTCCTCCTGAGGCTGGTCCCCGGACCCCCCGAGCCCTCCGGGGACCCCGGTGTCACTATCTGGGGGGATGACCGTGCGTCGGCACAGCCACTGGGGCTCCACGATGCGTTTGGCGAACGGCATGTTGTGTCTGACATGTGGGAGAGACCCTCACTCTTACTATAAAGTGTGGGACCCTCCTCACCCTACTGATACCCCCGTGATGAATAAATCCACTTAAAAAAGGAAACAGTTCTTCTCGTATAGGTCCTTTTTCTTTGTTTTAATCCAATTGGTGTAGCTGGTGGTGTTGTTGTTGCCCCATCCTTTAGCTCTGTGACTGGGGGAAGGAGAGAGAGAGAGGACTGTCCGCTCCGGATCAGCTCAGCTGCCTGACTGTCTCTCTGCTAGAGAACTAGAGGTGGTTTAAAAAATACAAAGGATCACACCAAAACCCCGGAACGGATTCACATGCCTTCCTGGATCCGGACTGCTGACTCTCCCCATGCATGCAGTGCACTTTTTTATAATAAATCTGTAAAATAAGGGAAAAAAATAAGAATTAAATAACCTAACCCTGTCCCTAACCCTAAAACCGAAATAAAGTAACCAAAACACGAAAAAAACGAACAAAATCCGCCCCAAAAAAAACGCAAAAGTTTGTAAATACAAAAGTTGTTTACATTTGACAGTTACAAATGTTTTTCACGATTTTTCAAAAATAGCAGATCTACAAGCTCATAGCGCGGCACTCAGTGCCGCACTATGAGCTTGTAGATCTGCTATTTTTGAATAGCCAAAGTGTAAAATAAGGGGTATAGTCCACCGAAAGTCGAGAGCCTGTGACGTCCCTGCACACACGCCAACTGCCTAGCCCAGTGGTTCTCAAAGTGGGGTCCGCGGACCCCCAGGTGTCCTTGAGGGAGTTCCAGGGGGTCCCCAGCTAAATAATAGATACCGGTAGTTAGGAACCAAATGGACCCTTATGGGTCTGTAACTCTGAGAGAGTGTACAAATGGAACCAAATGGACCCGTACACTCTCAGAGTTAACTTAACATTGATTTTACAATATAAATTGGGGTCCCAGAGATATAAATGCATTAGGTCCATATAGCCTAATGCATGTCAAACTGGGGGTCGTTGAAATTAAAATGGTTTAGAATCACTGCTAGAGCCGTAAACATCTTCTCTTATGGGGGTCCCTGGCGTATCTTTTCAGATGGGGGTCCGCGGGGCTAATGTCAATTTGGGGGTCCTTGGCACGAAAAAGTTTGAGAACCACTGGCCTAGCCCAGTGTAGTTCTCAAACTTTTTCGTGCCAAGGACCCCCAAATTGATATGCATGTGGCTGCGGACCCCCCCCCCAACCTGAAAATATGTTGTGCCAGGGACCCCCCAGAAGCAAAGATTTGTGTTACAAATGTTCGCCTTTTTAAAAAAAAAAACGTAAATTTAAAGATATTGCACACATTTTCAAGATTTTTCAAAAATAGCAGATCTAAAAGCTCATAGCGCGGCACTCAGTGCCACGCTATGAGCCCTAAAATCTAAAATGACACAGATGCGTTCCCGGTTTTAATGCGCTAGGAGAGGAGAGGATATAGTCAGCACTCAGCAGCAGCAGCTGAAGCCTCTATATGAAAAAGACACCAGAGGGTCTATGAATGACCCTGACAACTTTCTCTGCTGCCAGAACTGCCTGGCTGCAAGTTTTCTTTTTTTGTCTTGTACACGCAAATGTATTTTAAACCCAAACCCTTTGTTTACACACCAAACTGTCCAAAGCAGCCCAAACCCAAGGACAAGTGGATGCCCAAAAATATGTTTTCATTAAATTTCATATTTTAGAGGACTCTTAACTCCATATTTAAACTTTTGTGTTTTTCCGTAAATTAACGCCCTATAGGCCTACTTTGATCATACCCTAGCGTCACACAAAAGCATCAAAAGGAGCTCGAAACGAGACGCTGTTTGTTTTAATTTGAATGCTGAAAAGTAACAGTTTTGTACATATGAGGTTTCGACCCGACAGAGGCGATATTTTTATTGGCTTTTCCCCCCAAAAAAATCTTTATGTTCTTATGCCAACCATCATTAAGTCATTAGTAATAATGTGTGAGCTGCACAAGCATTTATGGACTCTCAGCCAGCCAGTTGGCATATGGCACAGGGGGCTCTGCATATGCAGAGCAGTTGGAATGTAATGGACTGGTTGAAGGTTACTGTGGGCTCTGTGTGAAACACAGGTTCAAATAGGCAGCTAAACAACACGATAAGGAGACAGAGAGACAACCCTTCCAACTATGTGAAATAATTACAACTACATGCTAATTCTGCACATTCCACCCCCCCCATTGCACATTCCCTGTTGCTGCTAATGGGATTTTAGAGGGAGAGAGTGTGTTTTAATTAATAATTTACCTATTATTCCTAACGTTTCTTTTAACCTTATTCTTTGATTTCTTATTTTGGGGCAGCGGTGGCCTCAAGGTTTCGGTTATTCGGTTCGATTCCCTGGACCGGGCAGGAGAAATCTGGGTACAGGAAGTGAATGGCCACCAATACACCCCTGAAGTACCCTTGAGCAAGGCATTGAACCCTACAGCTGCTCAGTGGCCAACAGTAGGCCTATATACTTGTACTGGTCAGCTCCCAGGTTTTAATGTGTGTGTCTATGTGCAGGGCGTTGCTGGAAACAAGCAGTTTTACCCAGCTACTACCCTGGGTAAATAAAGAACCAAAAAATAAATCATTACAGTCCATACTTTATTGCCGTTGTCACACCAACATGTCACTGCTGGTACCATAACCTGTATGAGTGAGTGACTAATAAAACCCCTCTTGATTCTAGAATAGATATATGACATTGACTCATGGGCTCAGCGTTATAGCGAGTGAGGGCAACAATCCAATGACATTATTTTGCCTACATCTGGAAGCAGAATGGAGCTGTGGGGGGGGGGGGGGGGGGGGGTTTCTGCTGTACTTTTCTCATTACAGACGCATATACCAGCATAGGATAATCTGTGCTTTCACCTCGGTACCATGGTCCTGACGGAGACAGAGACGGGCTTCATTCACATTTAGCTGAATGAGGGTTAAACTAAATCCCAGCTGACGGGCCCCAGAATTGGCAGAGGTGACAGCCTAAAGCCCCTTCCTGTGGGCTAACCAATGTCCACAGTAGAAGTGCAACCACTGCAAAGCCCAGGGCCGAGACAAAGGCCGCATGCAGCACAGAGACGGGCCCGGCGTACGTATGTCGTCATCTTTGAGTAATGGAGCCTGCCCACAAAGGGCTAAACTTGAACGCACAAAAGGCTGGTAATCTTTGTTGTGCCAGAACAGTCAGTTTTTAGCCACTGCTGCACAGTAAGTATCCTGAGTGTCAATGTAACGCCGAGAGAGTGCAAATGGAACCACATGGGACCCTTATACGGGGCCCCTGTGGTTCAATTTGTACACTCTTGGGGTTACATTTGTGGGGTTATGATTTGTATTGCATATAGTGTATTTTCAAACTCCTTTACGACCAGAAAAGTCCATACACATTACACTCTTGAGTGTCAATTTAACTTAGGTTTGAGTTAAATGAACTCTCAAGAATCTGGGTCCATTTTGTAGCTACACTCTCAGATTTATTGATACTTATAATAATTACTTAGGGGTTTAGTGTGTGCTGTATAAGTCAATGAGCTGGACTCAATGCATGTCATATACATATAGGATCCTAATGCTTATCATATTATGTCCAACTTGGTTAACAGTGGTGGATATCTCAATGGATTTTCTGTCTCTGTGATTAATAAGCTATGGAGTTTCTGTGGTTGCTACTAGTCCTTAAAACTGTAATGCGTAAGTTTCCTTTTCACCCGGACATTCCACGTAGGAGAGGGCAAACTTCTACCACTCTTCTACCACTCTCTCTTCTCAAAGTGGGGTCCGGGGACCCCCAGGGGTCCTTGGGGGGGTTCCAGGGGGTCCCCAGCAAAATGTGTTAATATAGCATCACAATAATTTTAACCACTTTAACCTTTTATACTTTGGCTATTCAAAAATAGCAGATATACAAGATCATGAGCTTGTAGATATGCCATCTTTGAACATTTTTGAAAAAGTGCAGATTTTTGAATGTAATATTGTTTTCAAGCGAGCATTTGTAACTCAAATCTTTGCTTCTGGGGTGGTCCCTGGAACAAAATATTTTGACATGAGGGTCCGCGGCCAAATAAATCATTTTGGGGGTCCTTGACATGAAAACGTTTGAGAACCACTACCATACTGGCTAAAATTATGTTTAATTCATTCAAATAAGTTCCGGATTGCAGCTTTTATAGGTCTCGCAAAGTTTAAAGACACCAGCTGTGTCTTTACTTTATACATTCCAGTGGTCTGACATGTGAAAGTGGAGAATCCTCATACTGTGTTCACTGAAGATCTGTGCATGAACCAAATATGTTTGAATAATTTAATAGTAATAACCACGTACGGCAGATAACTCTGTAATCATGAGGCCGTCGCTCACTTTGCATGCATAGATGGTAATTACTATATGAAACCAGCATATATTTAGAGGCGACACATGGCACAGACACGGTATAGTTTGCACCGGGTCACGTGTGCAGCTGTCTTCTGGAAATGCAAACCAAACCAAAGCTTTAAGTGGTATTTATAGTTCAATGAGAGCGACTCCCGGTTAAGTTGTCTGCCTTACAGAGGTCTCACGAGTGTGTGTGTGTGTGTGTGTGTGTGTGTGTGTGTGTGTGTGTGTGTGTGTGTGTGTGTGTGTGTGTGTGTGTGTGTGTGTGTGTGTGTGTGTGTGTGTGTGTGTGTGTGTGTGTGCGTGTGTGTGCGTGCGCAGACAAGCAGCTACCTGTGAGCGGTAATGATGTAAGCTTTAATAGGGAGCACACAGGTATTCACAGGAGCTGCTTGTGCCAAATATCAGTTATGGGAAAAGGGGAACTGTGGGCGTCTGGCAACTTATTCTGTCTGTCTCCCTCACTTAACTCTCTCATTCATCTCTCCTCCATTCACTGCCTGTGGGTTCAAACACGGTGAGATCACATAATATACGTATGCGTCTGTTGCTTTTCCTCTCTGGCCTTGACTGTTCTGTAGAATCAGGAAGGTTTCTTGTCACACTACTCATACAGGTAGAAGCAGCGAAATGCAAGTGTGGTCCAGTGGTGGAAAAAGTATACTCGCATTTTTTACTTAAATAAAAGTATCAATACTGCAATGTGGAAATACTCCGTTACAAGTGAAAGTCCGGAATAAGAAATTGACTTGAGTGAAAGCACAAAAGTATTGGTATGAAAATATACTTAGTACTCATGGTGCATATTAAATGTCCCATTTCACAAGTTCAAAACATCTTTTGAAAATAGCCGATCTACAAGTAGATCTGCTATTTTCAAATGGTCGAAATACATATAGGGCAGAAGTGGTTATTAGTGTGTTTTGCGATAACAATCAAAGTTGAAAAAGTAACTAAATAGTGGAGTAAAAGTACAATATTTGCCTCTGAGATGTAGTGGAGTAGAAGTAAAAGTACTGAAAATTGGAAATGCTCCAGTAAAGTAAAAATACCCCAAAAGTGTACTTAACAACAGTACTTGAGTAAATGTACTTTACTTTACACCTCTGATGAAGAGATAATACAGACAAAGCCCCATGAGGTATTTCTATAGCAGCAATAGGGAGGAGGGTGTCTGTGTTTACAGAATGTGCAATAAGGCATAACCATGTATACAGATACATTTGTATGTTGTGCAATATCGGTTTAGGCAATCTGTAATTACGGTTCTCCAAAACGAATGCGGTGCAATTTCCTTTTCACCAGAAAGGAGATATTCAGCCATACTTCATAGCTCTGTCCTCCACTTTATAAGGAGTGCATGATATGATATCCTGAATTATACGTGCTAATCAGTGCCATCCCCACTTTAGTTGCCTAACGAGAAAGACCAGCTTACAGGTCTGTTGCAACAGCATTTCTCTAATGATGATCTCGATAAGAACGACACAGAACAGGGGGGGGGGGGTAAATACATGTACTCAGGAATGCCCCAGAGAAGGCATTCTCAGCAGATTTGCAACATCCCTGGTTCGATTCCAGCTGGAGAATTGTACTGCTTGTCTTTGCCCTTTTCTCCCCTACGTTTCTCTTCACCTCTCTGTCTGAAATGAAGCAAAACGCCCTGGAAAACTATCCCTGAAGAAGGAAAACAAGTGTGTTGGATTCAGCTGAAACAATGTGAGGGGGGAAACCTGAACGTAGCCAGAATGAAAGAGGTGTTGAGATGCCAGACTAGTGTGTGTGTGTGTGTGTGTGTGTGTGTGTGTGTGTGTGTGTGTGTGTGTGTGTGTGTGTGTGTGTGTGTGTGTGTGTGTGTGTGTGTGTGTGTGTGTGTGTGTGTGTGTGTGTGTGTGTGTGTGTGTGCGTGCAGTTCCTGAGGGGTCAGGCTGGTCTCCTTGACCTCTGGATGTTGCGTCTCCCTCAGAGGAAACCCAGCTGGCTCAGTGGAGCCAGGGGTCAAGTAGAAGTGTTATGATGATGGCTCTGTTGTGACGAGTCATCTGTTTGCCTGTCCCCCTCTCTTCTCCTCTCATCTATCTCTCACCCAGGTTGTTTCCCTGTCCCTCTCTCTTCTCCTCTCATCTATCTCTCACCCAGGTTGTTTCCCTGTCCGTCTCTCCTCTCCTCTCCTCTAGCTCTCACCCAGGTTGTCATGCAGGCTTCATTTGAATGTGTCACAAGTTAGCAAATACAGTCAAATGTGTTAATTTAAATCCGAACAGTTACATTTCTATCTTTGACTCCAGGGTGTCATGCAGGCTTCATTTGAATCCTAAGTTAGCATAATACAGTCAAATATAACTCCAAAGAGTGGGTCCATTTGTACACTCTTCGGAGTTAAATGAACACTGAGGATTTTACTGGGATCAAGTCAACACTTCATTGTCACTATTGCTTCGGAGACGTGGTTGAAGGCAAACAAGAAAATAGCACAAAGTTCCGGTGCTCGAGTTCAGACTTGTCCCTCAGGGACGCATGGAGGAAGCTGGCTTTCCTACTTCAGTGGAAGTGGCTCAGAAGAACCAGGATGAACTACTAATGAACCCACGTAAACTCTGTTCACTAATCGTTCGGTTTCCTGGCAGAAAACAAGTCGGATCACATTATACTGTATCAGATGCCTCTTCTTCTCAATTACAAAATCGTACTTAAAAATGGTATTGCTGCTGTTATTGCAAAGATGAGTTTACTGGGAGAGGGAATGGGAAATAAGATAATGAAATATTTCTTCCTGCTGTGGCACAAGAGCAGATTATAAATCACTGTTATTTGTGACAGATACTGATCTCCCACAAACTAACTACAGCGAGTGTGCAATCTGCAAGCGAATGAAACCCTCTACGGTAAATCAGATTAATGTCTGTTACAGTTACCCCATATAAAGTGAATTAATTCTGAAATGGCAGATTCATTTACTCATGGGATTTAATCAGCTCAAGTTCAATGATATTTACAAGGCAGATAAAAATAGACAGCTTTTATTGATTCTTTTGATTATTGTCTTCATTCCAGAGTTCAACTGCCCATGAGAGGACTTTTTTTTTTTTCATTCACAAGTCAAATACTCACATTTTGGCAACCATACAAGCATGCTGTCATGTAGAACACCCATCACAACACAGTCCCTCCCCCAGTTTCTGTCCAAAGACCAAAGGCTGGATCAAAAAAACCTACACGGCCTGAAACCAGCTCAAACAGAACCACGTGTTTGCATAGATGAAATCAAAGCCACATATGAAACACACAGACAACCCACTGCTTTGACGTCCAGCTCCCTAAAGATCAAAAGACAGGCGTTCTCAGTTCTTTTCTTTCTTTATCGTCCTCATCACCGACCATCATTCCTGCTTTTAATGTGTAACCCCCCCCCCCTCGCCCCCAAAACAATCATCCATCAAATAATGAGATATTTGTTTTTGGCAGCGTGGCTTCTATGGGATGAGTTGTCTAGCAGTCTGCCTGACTGTCTCTCCCTCCCTCTGTGTGTGTGTGTGTGTGTGTGTGTGTGTGTGTGTGTGTGTGTGTGTGTGTGTGTGTGTGTGTGTGTGTGTGTGTGTGTGTGTGTGTGTGTGTGTGTGTGTGTGTGTGTGTGTGTGTGTGTGTGTGTGTGTGTGTGTGTGTGTGTGTGTGTGTGTGTGTGTGTGTGGCAGATCTCACAAACCACTGGACCGATCGGAGCTAAATATCTTGTGCACGCTGCCAGTAGGCCAAGGAAGTAAATCCACTCATATTTTTCACATATTGTGAATATTGTTTTTACTTTTGTAGGAGACTGACATCGCAGTACTGACATCATAGATGACTGATCCCAGATACAAGCCACGCCGTTCATATACCCCCGTCTTGTTGTAAAAGGACAACATTAAAGGTTTCATGACATTCATTTTCATTCCCCCCCCCCCCCCCCCTCCCCGTTTTTTTGTTTTATTTTATGACCTCAATTACACCCCAAAAAAAACGGAACTTTGAACATTCAGTGGGTTTTCTGCGGTCTGGGGTTTTCTGAACAATTAGGCAAAAAAAAGTACTGGGGTTGGCCCCTTGACTTTGACGTCATAGTCGATTAACCCCGCCCCCTCTCCTCCCCGCCCCTCCCCTATGCATCTCCTTTGGGGGGGGGGGGGGGGGGGGGGGGGGGGGAGAGCAGAGGCGATGATTGACAGGCAAAATCCCTCAACAGCGACATCCGCAGGCAAATCGATTTTTTTTTCCATTGCAGCTGAAAAGGCCTGAGAACACAGAGAGGGAAAAAAACCTGCCAAGGCTCACTGAATGTCATGAAACCTTTAACATCATGGGATGGCATCGAGTTAAAAGTAAAGTATTCAAGTAAAAGGTAGATATTTACATTCTCCGGTGCCACAGTGTGACACCAGGGGACAGTGTTCTATTCAGTGATTCTCTTTACGTGCGCATGCCAGCAATGTTGTTTCATATCAGTGTCATTTGTTTAAACAAAAGTCTCAAGGTGCACGTCTCAACAACATCATGGAACTGAGAAAACAGCCAGCACACAATAAACGTCCTTTTCACAAGGTTTTATTCATCTCTACACGGACAGAGCAACGGACGCGTTTCAACCATAGACAGTAAAAAAAGTATGGACAACGTTACGTCCCCATAGACTCTACAGACTGTAAATGAAGCCTATTTTTCAACGATTTCAAATCCGCCATCTTTCTATATCCTATGCACTCGGAAATGAATGCTATTGGTTGGGACCAGAGCGGGGGTGGGGAATGAATGCTATTGGTTGTGTAGCTTGTCAATCAAATCATCACAAGGTAGCCACGCCCCTCCAACAGCATACCGTACTTTATCATCAATTTTAAAATAAATGGGACCATAATTTACCAAAACTCATATCATGGTGATCGAAAGAGGACTTTAAACTAGCGACTGGAAGCATATAGTATTTATGACAATGTTTATTACGGTAATAAAATCAAGTTCGTCAAAAACCCATCCACTTGAATGGAGCTTAATTACTTCTGACACCAGCAGGGGTGAAACAGCGAGACTACAGGCCATATATGAACTCTCTCTTCCTATATAGCCTCAATTTACAACTCGGAAGCTGGCCCCTTGGTTTCAAGCTAACAGTTTAAGTTGTAACGTTTCGGTTGAAACGTGTCGGTTGCTCTGTCCGTGGAAAGTTAAATAAAACGATGTGAAAAGGACATTTATGGTGTGCTGGCTGTTTTCTCAGCTTCATTCTTCAGACAGTTCACACGCATCTGAGGAATCTTTACATTCATTGGTCACCCCCGTCGCTTGCTTCACAATTTAGCACGCGTGCACACATACGGCTGTGTGAACGCACACGTACGCATGTGTGAACGCACACAGACTCACGCCAAGCACATACACATCGAAAGAAAAATAGGTTTGGACCCTGTGTTTTACAGTTCACCTCATCCACTCAGATGATCAAGATGTACAGGATCTATAGGTAGTCATAACTTGTGCACACGTTTTTAAGTATTTTATAATGAAAAGGTAACAGAAAGAGCAACTAATATTAACCCAAGAGGGTGAAATAAATTAGAATTGTGCACACTGGTTAGGATACTTTTTGCATGTGCATATACAATGATTTAAAAACAATGTGCTGTATGGTTTTTCACCTAACCATGCAAAAATGCTACAAGTAAGAAAGAGTTTTAAAAAAGAACAAACAACAAAACCCTCTTAACTGATGTCCACCCAGGCTTTAAATCCTAAATCAAATTCTACACTTTGGCGTGGAACTCTTATCCAAAAAATGCTGCCAGTGGGTCTACTGGATTTTTACATTTTTCTCATACAGTAAAATCATCAGCCCTTTTTTCATATTTACTCCCCCTTAAACAGTACAATCCTCAGCTAGTGTATTCATTTGTAACTGACAGTATACAAATTAATTTGTACACCGTCAGTGTTAAATGAACACTTTACTGTGTAGTGATGCGTGTAACCGATTCCCAAAAGCAGTTGTTTTCGGGGAGCGCTCGCTGTGGTTCACTCAGTGTCCTGTGTACGTGGAGAATTTCATTTTAACAATCGGATTGATTGAATACTTTATTAGTCAGAAATGTAAACAGCACGCAAGACATTTTGTGTTCTCATTTTGTTTTAGCCTTAATGTCTTACGTACATTAAGGCTAAAAGGAGAACACAAAAAAGTCCTTGGGACTTGTTTCCATTGTGGTCATAGATGACTTTTTTGAAAACAAGGCAGGTTGTGCCGATATCAGCCGCTAGGCGCGGGCATACAGTACGCTGACAGTACGTTTTAACAGCGGGCGACTCTCGGGCGTCCAAAAGATAAAGAAAATCCATCTTTCATCGCCCCCCCCCCCCCCGCCCACTTCGCCCTATCGCCAGTAGTTGCCGGCTCTCATAGACATATGACTCCCGGAAAATACTATCCTGATCGCCCGCTGTTAAAACGCACCGTGAGGACAACTGCTTTTGGAATCGTTATAATCTCCCTCGAGCCAGACTGCCGGCTCACGAAATGAAATTAAAAAATATATTTTAAAGATATTTTAAAATATATGTTCAGGAGGTGTAGTTACACACTCTATATGCAGCATTCAGAGACTGTGGAACAGTCTAAGGTTTGAGAGACTACTGTCGCTGTAGTGATGGAAGACAAAAACAGCTTCCTGTAAATTAAAGAGCAAAACATTCTGGTGTTGAGACGAGAGTGAAGTTGCTGTATAGCCTGGTAAACCATCCCGGAATGCGTAAATTCACATCATCATGTGTCTGTTGCAGACGGGTCTGGCCCCAAGCGCTGTATGGGTGGGCCTTTTGCAAAAAAAAAATAAAAGTGGAAGAGCCTGTCAATCACAGGGCCCTGAGCGCAGACACTGATTGGCCTTTAGACTTTTCGGTTTCTGCAAAACGCCCACCCAGCGCTTCGGGCCAGACGCGTCTGCAGAAGACACACGATGATGTGAATTCACGCGACGGGGATGGTTTACCAGGCTAAAGTTGCTGTACAGTGGCTGTTGAGGGCGGGGGGGCTTCTAGGGTGGTCACGTAGACGCCAGGGGTTCCAGGGTGGTCACGTAGACGCCAGACGTTCCAGGGTGGTCACGTAGACGCCATAGGACGCAGGACATCGAGCTGGGACTCCAACGTTATCCTCTCCTGATGAACCTCCTGTAAGTAAAAAAAAACAAAAAACAAAAACGTATGATGCAACTGATGGAGCCAGGAGTGCATGATTCTTATCATGAACAGGGAAAAGTCAGATACCATGCTCATAGCACTGCTCACAATATACATATTCTGGAAATATATAGGTGGCCTGTGGCTGAGTGGGGAGAGATGCCATGTCTGGGAATCGTAAGGTCACCGGTTTGACCCTCGGCTCCCCGAGTCTACGTGTCGAAGTGCCCCTTAAGCAAGGCACTTAACCCCTAACTGCTCCCCGGGTGTCGTATTAACGGCAGTCACCGCTCCTAAAAGCTAGGATGGGTAAATGCAGAGGACAAATTCTACGTATGTACAAAACTAGTGGTTCGGGCCGCTACGTGGCCCTCCCGTCTAGTAGCCTAGCCCGCACATCGGATACAGAGACAGTAGAGCGTGTAGACATTCATTGCAACACTGGTGCTTGTTTCTCGCACATGATTTGGCAACACGCAAACCGAAGGCGAAACCTAACCGCAACATGCAAACCGAAACGTAACTTTTTGGAGACCCAGACAGCCACACAGCCACACTTGCCAATTGTATATATAGATACAAATGTGCTCCAGCTAATACCCCAACAACAACCAAAGGGGGCACCATAAAATACATGTTAGGAAATGTGCATCTCACTATGTCCATTTGTGCATCGTAGTCATTCTGCAGGATGCCTTTCGTTTTGGTCCGCCCCACTCCCTTACTCGACACATAACTGGCTGCCCAACTGTCTGCATTTGGAAGGAGACAGTTGTGGATGCCAAAGGCTCTTTGGTATGTGCAGGAGTCTAAATAAAGGCACATATGCCTTTCACCGCAAAATTCAGGGGACTCTTGAGAAGGAGCGAGCTGAATTAGAGCATGCAAATCACGACCTGGACCAGTATACTCTATACACGAATGGAGCTCTAGACTAACTGTACTCGACCGACCGTAAATTACATAAAGACCACCGCCCCCCTCCCTCCCTCCCCCCACCCTTCCAAGGCCAGAACCACGACTGTTCATTCAGGACTCTAAAATGACATCAGAGCTGAACGGCTGAGACAGACATTCCTAGATCTGTTCACTCCATTCAATCTGCAGACCCCCGTCGTACCGGGAGCGAGAAAGAGAGAGCGAGCGAGCGAGAGAGAGAGAGAGAGAGAGAGAGCGAGCGAGACACACACACAGAGAGAGAGAGAGAGAGAGAGAGACGGACGGACGGACGGACGGACGGACGGACGGACAGACAGACAGACAGACAGACAGACAGACAGACAGACAGACAGACAGACAGACAGACAGACAGACAGACAGACAGACAGACAGACAGACAGACAGACAGACAGACAGACAGACAGACAGACAGACAGACAGACAGACAGACAGACAGACAGACAGACAGACAGAGTGATATATAGACAGGTAGAGAGAGAGACAGAAAGAGGGAGGCAGACACAGAGAGAGAGAAACAGAGATAGACAGAGAGAGAGCATGAGACACACACGCACGCAGACACGTACACACGCACGCACAGACAGACAGACAGACAGACAGACAGACAGACAGACAGACAGACAGACACAGTGATATATAGACAGGCAGAGAGAGAGACAGAAAGAGGGAGGCAGACAGACAGAGAGAGAGAGCATGAGACACACACGCACGCAAGCAGACACGCACGCACGCACGCACGCACAGACAGACAGACAGACAGACAGACAGACAGACAGACAGACAGACAGAGCCGTAGAGCTCAGGCATGCACCAGGATGAAGGTTTTTCATAGTGAGGGAGGGAGGGATGGGTTACGTTGGGAATGACAGGCATGCAGCATGTGTTCCAGCAGTCAGTGAGTGTGTCACAGGGGGGGGGGGGGGGGGGGGATCCCTAATCCAAACAAGCAGGTCTGCAGCCATTAAGCTCCAACTGGGGGGGATGATGGATAGGAGAGCAGAGACAGAGGAGACTGGAGGGTGTTCCAGTGTGGAGAGAACAACAGGCCATGGGGCGTGGTTCTTCTGCTTCTACACACACACCACACCACACCACACCACACCACACCACACCACACCACACCAGCAGCTTCTGAACTGGTGTGGACGCAGTGTTCATTTTGGCGACTAAAACTATAGGCTATGACGAAAGATTTCCGTCGACAACCTTTTTTCCACTGAAAATGGCCAATCTACAAGCTCACAACAAGTTGCACTTGTAGATTTGCTATTTTTGGCACGCAGCTACAGTAAGTAAATCAGTTGGACGCCATCGAGGCCTGCCAAAGTAAGTTTTAGTCAACTAAATCAACTGTAGATTTAGCTGACTAAAATCATGTTATATTTAGTCAACTAAAACAACTAGACTAAAACTGGAGGCACACAAGGCTGTGCTTCCATACTTGTTTGTGCTACAAAGAAAGCTTTATCCGCAAAGCACCATGTCTCCATTAAAAAACACTTAAACCCTACACTAACTACAGTAGTATACTTTGTTGACCGGAGTCCCCCAGGGCTCAACACTAGGTCCCTTCCTTTTATTCCCCGCTACACCAGATCTCCCACAATAGGGACTCTAGGGATCATGTGGTTAAGAACACTTAAACCCTATATTCTGTTGACTGGGGTCCCTCAGGGGTCCCTTAGCCCACTTTTTTCCCCCTCTACGCCAAATCTCTTCGCCGAAAATAGCCGATCCACAAGCTCACAACGTGTTGCAAATGCCAGCTTGTAGATCGGCTACTTTCGCCGAATGTTGGCCTATTATGACATGCCCAGAAGACGGATGCTAAGGTTAGGCTAAGTAGAGAAAGGGAGACTTTTTAAACCTAAATCCCTGTTCTGATGTGAAATCATACTGTATATAGCTCTGGAAAAGAAATGATGCTAATTGCGAGTGGCCATGGCTGGCTATTGTTCTCTCCATGCCGCCATGGTGAACTAAGAATGCTAATTGCGAGCACCGAGGCCACGGACATGGCTGGCTATTGTTCTCTCACCGCCATATACTTACACAGGTAGGCTACAGACAGTGGAGAGAGAGAGAGAGAGTGGCCTGCCATGAGGAGCGAGGGGGAGTGAGTGGAGTGAGAGCGTATAAGAGGAAGTATCATTTTATTTTTCTGAAAATCGTGTTGGGGGGGGGGGGGGGGGGGGGGGTCGCAGTGGACCCCGCCCTGAAAACGCCCCTGGTTTAGAAGAATGAGGTGTTTTTGTGTTGGAATCCAACAGACACCGGAATGGAATGAGAAATGCACATTTAAGAAACAATTGGAGGGTCTCTTTATTTTCCTTTTCCCCAGAGCTGTAGATAGATGGTGTGTGAAAACCGTGTATGTCTGTGCACGTCTCCCGAGAAATATGGAGGCGTACACCCGCCATGTCAAAGCGTTTGACATCACAATATATGACCTCCTCCCACAAGAACAAGGGATTTAGGTAAAGAAATCAGTGAAATTTACCTTTTTAAGGTTAATGTAAGAGTTAAAATACTTTATATTACCATAGTAATCATTGCTATAGAGTGTTTGGACAGTAACAGGAGTCTCCCCGTCTCACCAGCTCTTTAGTAACATAAAATAAATTTTCAGGTCAGGATACCAATTTCATCCGATCAGGAGGAGAGCACCTTTAAGTCCTCTGCTGAAAAAAGGCAGCGTGTAGGAATTATGGTTTAAACGTGCTCCCTCTCAGTGTATGCTTTGCTGCCACAAATAAAACCATGGCCCGGTCTGTCACAGTTATGAATATGATCACCAGAGGCAACGTGCTCGCCCTTGAAATGCGTGTTTTGGCTGCATGGTGCATATTGATTACTAGTACACATCTCTCACTGTGACCCTCTAAGAGGTTCAGCGTCAGGCTGAATGACAGACTGTCCATGGAGGTCAGACACTAATGCAGTCCACTCTGCTGCCGCATAGATCCACACAAACAACAGTGTTGTTTTGACAGCAAATATTGATTTAGTTTATAGTCTTTTGAATAAAATGATGTTTAGTTTTAGTCATATTGTAGTCACCTGAAATGTTTTACTTCGAGTCTAGTTTTAGTCGACTAAATATCATAAGGTTTTCGTCGATTAAATCTACAGTTGATTTAGTCGACTAAAATCTTTTTTGGGCGGGCTGTGATGCCATCGAAATGGCTGATTTTCACTCTAGCGCGACGCGTTGTGAGCTTGTAGATCGCCCCCCCCCCTGAAGCTAAACATTGCTGTACGTGCAGAGCTAGAGGCACAGCTGGATGTGTCAACTCTTCCTCATGATGTAAATAAAATGTGTGTGTGTGTGTGTGTCTGTGTGTGGGGGGGGGGGTAGATATGTAGATAGACTGTGCGTATATCAATGCTGTCAGGCAGAAACCTCTTATCTCCATATTCTTTAACTGTTTGTGATTTAAATGCCCTACTTGATCATACAGTACTACAGCAGCGTCACACAAGACTATCAAAAGTAACAGATCACCAAGCTCGAAAGGGCGACGCGTTTTAGTCTGTAGTTTTAGCTTGTAGATCTGCTACTTTTGAATCCTGAAAAGTAACAGTTTTGGACATATGAGGTTTCCACCCGACAGAGACTATATACAGGACTATGAGACAGACAGACAGACAGACAGACAGACAGACAGACAGACAGACAGACAAGACGGATGACCTTCAGTTGTTGTTGCAGTTCACTGTTGAGTCTTGTCAACACAGCGTTGGTCTCCTTGTTCTTACGAATGGCCAGCTGGATCTCTCTCTTCTGTCTGGACAGCAGCCTGCAACAACATTTGAAGAAAGACGTTCTGCACATAAATAAGACACTCTTTGTGCAGTTTGTATATTCACTTGTACAACTTGTCAGCAGGAGCAATGTTCAGTAGATCAGGTGATATAACTACGTTCAACAGTCTTCCCTATCGCTAAGCAAATAATTGAAAGCACCAAAGATTGTCTGTGCAGTGAATGTGATGTCCAGCACAAAAAACACAGCCATTCTCCCCTCTGCCACTAGCGGCAACAGCCTTGAGAACTGCTTGAGCATCAAGTGAATTCTGTCTATCGATTTTAACGAACCGGCATGTTGAGAATGTTTTTTTCTCTATCGTTATTGCATGCAATCTAAACATTTCCGCTGTGATCAACACAAGGGTTCACACCCTAGTGTTCCTATTCTGGGGGGCGAACATTTAGGTGAAAATGGCAGATGTATAAGCTCACAACTATTTTCGGCGAAGAGGTTTGGTGCAGAGGGAGAAAAAGAGGGTGGCCAAGGGCCAAGTACGCTGCCCTTGGGGAAGTTAGTTAAGTAGCGGCCTTCAGTCACAAGAGACCATGGCACATACACACCTGAATAAGATCAGGTGGTGCTAAGGGAGCAGTGCTTAAGCGCTCGGGTGGTGCAGTGGTAAAGTAGCTACCCATACCCACGGAGTCTGGGACAACACAGTGACAACACACAGAAATGTGTGTGTGGGGAGGAAGTAATTGGCACAACGACTGAATTGGGGAAAAAAGAAAATAAAAAGGGAGCAGTGCTTAGTGTGGCTGTAAACTCGTAGATGACAGTCTCTCTGGCAGTGATTGCACTTGAATAGCCTGGCTGTGGTTGAGGTGCTTTTTTTTCGCCTTGCTCAGCACAGTTTCACTATTCTGGATACCTTTCCAGACCTCCTGCCTCCAGCTGGCACGGTAGTTGGCACTCTTATTCCGATGGACTTCATGTCCTGCTTGCATGCTGTACGTCTTTGAATCACAGGTGGGGGGGGGGGCAGCCCACTGGCCTGGTGCCAGTGAGCAAGCTGTGCATACACTATATCACTGCTGTCCAAAAACGTTGCTTTTCAGGAAATTGAACCAAAATCTTGTACGACGAAGTAGGACATTAAGTGACGAAAAAACAAAAAGTTGAAATATGGAGATATGAGGTTTCTGCCGGACAGCAACAAATACTTCCTTGGGGAAGTATATAGCGTTTAAGTGCGTAAGACAAATAACAGAGTGAAGTATACAGGGTTTAAGTGCATAGGACAAATAATATAGGGAAGCTTGTACGGTTTAAGTGCACAAGACAAATAACATAGAGAAGTATATAAGGTTTGAGTGCATAAGACAAATAATAAGTGCATAAGACAAATAACAGAGAAGTATATAGGGTTTAAGTGCATAAGACAAATAACATAGAAGTATATAGGGTTTAAGTGCATAAGACAAATAACATAGAGAAGTATATAGGGTTTAAGTGCATAAGACAAATAACATAGAGAAGTATATAGGGTTTAAGTGCATAAGACAAATAACATAGAGAAGTATATAGAGTTTAAGTGCGCAAGACAAATAATATGGGGAAGTACAGAGGGTTTAAGTGCATAAGAAAATAATATAGGGAAGGATATAGGGTTTAAGTGTGTAAGACAAATAATATGGGGAAGTACGTAGGGTTTAAGTGCATAAGAAAAATAATATAGGGAAGTATATAGGGTTTAAGTGTGTAAGACAAATAATATGGGGAAGTACGTAGGGTTTAAGTGCGTAAGACAAATAATGTAGACACTATACTGTACAAAACAATCTCACATCCCCCTTCTCTCACTTGTGTTTAAGTACAGTAGAAGTGAGACTAAACGCAGAGTTTAAAAGGTGTCGTTTCGGCCCGTAAACAAACCGGGGATCAAAGAGCGACCGCACCCAAAGTCCAGAGGACGTCGTCACGCTGTGGCCCCTGATGGCCCCCCCCCCCCTCACCCCTCCCTCCTCGTATAGGTTCACAGCAAAGGGCCAAGGAGGCCTCACATAACTCAGCAGGACTATCATTTAGCTGTCACCACAGTTATTGATGGTCACCTCCCTACTGACCGAGCGTCACAGCTTTTGTTCTGGTCAGCCCTGTCTGTCCAATAGGAACGGACAGACACATGTGTCAGGGCCATCATCACGCCGCGTCGGTTTGAGGGTTTGCACGCCACCGGCAGTGTTGCCAGGCCTGCTTATTATAAGTGACTTTTTGGGCTTGTTTTTCTGTAAAGTCGCCTGTAAATATTTGTTGCTGTTTTTTTTTTTTGGGCTTGTTGCTTATTTGGGGGTGACTTCCTAATGCTGTTTAAACCAGTGTTTCTCAAACATTTTCACGTCAAAGACCCCCAAAATTAAATATGTATTATGTTGGCCACGGACCACCATCTGAAAATATTTTGTGTCAGAGACAAGATTAAGATTGTGTAGTTAAAATGTTTTTAAAATATTCAAAATGTTTGTCTTTTTTTTCAAGATTCTTTAGAAAATAGCATAGATCAAATAGCATAGATCTGCTATTTTCAAAAAGCCGATGTATGCAGGTTTAAATTGGTTTAACTGATAGTCGCTTCTTTTGAGCTTGTTTTCTTAGACCTGGTTGCTTGTTTCTCTCCCGAAATCTGGCATCACTGGTCACGGAGCAGCACGTAAGGGTTTAATTTCCCAGAAATGGAGGGTTTTCACATCCTTCTGAAGGCTTTTTCTAAACCACTCGGCACAAAGAATGAGTTCAAGAATTTCTGTGTATTTCAGACTTGCATTTAAATAAAAAAAGGTCAACGTTGTGTGTATTTCCTTTAAAAAATAATATTTTTGGGAGAAGTAGTGTTCAGTTTTTATGCATCGCTTATTTGGAGAAAAATCCCAGAAAACTGCAGGTCTGCTGCAACTCTTAGTTCTTTTAAACCAAAGATAAAGACCTTTCTGTTTGCCGCATGCCCTCTGGTACTTTAGATAATTTCTTCTACACTGTAATTTGACTCTTATTTGTCTGTTTTATTTTTACTTATTTTTATTTATATTATGTTCGAATGTCCCTTTATAAGGTGTTTATTTTGCTCAGTGTCTTGACGCCTAAAATCACATCATTTTATGTCAATAACTTTGAATTGCCTTGTAGCTGAAATCTGCAACACAAATACACTGGCCTTGCCTTAGGATACTTCATACCTAAAGGTTAACCCATTAAGACCTGAGGAGATTCTTAGAAAAAAATCTAAATCATAACAGTTTCTGGAAAAATGTAAAAAAAAAACGTTTTCAAGATTTTTCAAAAATAGCAGATCTACAAGCGAGTGCCGCGCTATGAGCTTGTATATCTGCTATTTTTGAATAGCCAAAGACATCTAAAGTGACACAGATGCGTTCCAGGTATCAATGGGTTAAGGCACTATATTATAATAGTACTCATTGCTAAACAGTGTTTGTTCAGTAACAGGGGTCTCTCCTCTTTATTAAACAGAAAATACATTTTCAGGTGGGTTGCCAATATCAGCCAATCAGGAAAGAGTACCCATTTATCAGCTTCAATTTTTTCATTTTTTTTGGTTTGGTCTGTATCCTGACTGAGTTCTCTATCCTGACTGGAGAAAAGAGGTATTCCCATCTGAAAATGCATTTTCTGCTTACTAAAAGAACTGGAGAGACATGGAACCCTGTTACTGAACAAACACTCTATAGCAATGATTACTATCAGAATATAGTGCTATTTAACACTTATTTTAAGAAAAAACAAAACACTTACCCTACCTTCAAGATTGAGATAGAGAAGTCAAAGAATTTGTGTGTATTTCAGAATTGTGCGTTTAAAAAAAAAAGTCAAACATGATACAGGACTGACTTTTGTGCGGGCTTGGCGGGGAGGTTGAAGGGCGTGGTCAGAGTGGGCGTGCCCTCCAGGCTGTCTGCGTGGTACTTCCTACGAACTGGCTTCTGGGGGACGTGGCTGTTGAGAGAGACTCCAGTCGCGTCCTGCCAAAAGGTAAGAAACAAAACATTAACAACCAGGACTACACAGGCACGAATGCATGCACACACTGTGAAATCCTGAGTGTTAAAGTCATGCTGTGTGACTTTATTATTATACAATTTTTGTCTATGTTGTTGTTCTGTCTATGGTCCGTTAGAACTATGATTCCCAGAATTCTGTTCCAAACAAAAATAACGGAAGCTCCGCTCCAAAACAAATGAAGCATGGTCTAGTAGAAGAGCAGAGAATATTTCAAAAAACAACGTTGGTGTAGGGGGCACACACTAAAAATAGTGCCCCACCTAGGGTATTTTTTCCCATACCCTAGGTGGGGTTGGCGAAAGGGCCTACTCTGTGTGGAGTTTGCATGTTCTCCCCGTGTCTCCTAGGGTAGTTAATACCCTCACAAAAGCATGTAGTAATCCTGGTCACTATACTGCCTCCCCCTGGTCAGCCGGGGCGCCTGATGGAGGGGAAGGGAACTGGTTGGAATAACGTGTTCCTTCCACGCGCTATGTCCAACCAGGGAAACCGCCCCCCTGTCAGGTGACAAGAAGGTCAGTTGGCTCTCATGCATTGAAGGAGGCATGAGCTCGGCCCTGGCCTCCCTAGGCTGGTGGGGGGAGTGTAGTGCCCAGGATCACTTAGCAAATTGGCACCGGGTGAAAAAAGGGTTACAAAATCGAGGGATAAAAATTATAGAAAAATAGTGTTTAGAACATAAAACAATAACAAAAAAACACATTTATTTTGTAATGGCTATTGTGAAACACATATCAGTGAAAGATTATATCAACAATACTTATTGTTGAATTGAAAAAGTTACACAGTATGACTTTAAGTTAACTCTCAGTTACAGGTCCATTTGGTTCCATTTGGTTTCATTTGCACGGTGAGGTTTTGGCGTTCTGACCTGTAATGGAGGGACGGTCAGGTCCTCGGTGCTTGGCCCCGCCCTGCGTAGCGGACTCTTCTCCTGAGGCTTAACGCCTCTCTCGTCCTGAAAACACACACCATAGAGGACCGGTCATAACATATACAGCCTTTATCAATTACACCCCAAAGCCATGGAACACAATACCTAATAGATACCAGGGGAAGCCAGCTCTCTAGATGTTTTCATAAGTGACATGATGTCTTACCCAGGATTTTTCTAATCGGTCAACGACAACTATGTCATTTCTTTGTCAATTAATTATCAGGCAGCAATCTTCCCTCCAGGCTATGGGATACGCTACGGCCTGGGAATATCATCCCTCGAGTCTGGAGTGTGCTGACCCTTAGGGAACGCCCGTTCAAATGGAAAGACCCTTTTATGGGAATGCCCACAAATAACAATAAACGTGAAAAACCCTGCCTATAGATGTGAATGAATTCAAAGTTGCAATCTGTACGTTTTATTTCCTATCCGGCATTTGAACCTCAGGTTCCTGCATGGATGACAATACCTCTACCACTCACCAAGAGGGAATCTCAGGGTTGACAATGTGCTTATGGGCTTCAGGCAGTAGTACTTGTCAACCAGTAGGTGTCCTACCCGACACCAGGGTCAAAGCACTGCAAAGGTACTAGTTATATTGTATTAAAATACTTGGTTCAAATAACGTCCTAACCTTTTATTTTCTCTTGTCAGCTATAGCCTACATGCCCTTAGGAACCATGTGATCATCTGCTGCTGGTCTTCTGGGAGATTCCCAATAATAGCAGAAAGAAGATCGGTGACGCAGCCTTTATCAATAAAGCCCTAAAGCTATGGAACACGATACCTAAAGAGACCAGGAAGCTATTATAGCTCCCTAGATATCGTCTCTGTCGGCCGCAAACCTCATATGTCCAAAACGGTTACTTTTCAGGATTCAAATTCAAAACTAGCAAAAATAGCAGATCTACAAGCTTGTAGATCTGCTATTTTTTAGCGGCGCCAGCCGCTCTATATCTGACTTTGTCCGTGTGTCCGTGTGTCCGCTGTATTCTTATTGGCTGGGCTATAAACAAATATTGATGACAACACCCGTGTATGTTTCAGCACGGGGCTCATCAAAGGCGCCGCTTCCTTCACACAGGGTGTGATTTTTATACTTTTGTGTGACGCTGTAGTCTGATCAAGTAGGGCATTCATTTACGAAAAAACACAAAAGGTTTGAATATGGAGATATACATGAACACTTTACTTAGCATTTAACTAGCTTTGCACTTACTCTATGCTGCACTGTTGTACTGTAATCTGGTTCTATAGGCTTTATTTGATTACCTCTGAATCTGGTACCACCCACCCATAAAACAAACATGGGAAAATTCTCCTTCTACAGCACTGCCACCAAGGATTGGAATAGTCTAACCCCATCCCTCAAAAAAAAATGCAGTTGGCTGGGCTCATTTAAAACGGCCTTAAAAACTCACCTTTCTGGAGGCAACTGACCATCTTGTCACCTGATAGGGGGGAGTTTCCCTGGTTGGATGTAGCGCGTGGAAGGAACACGTTATTCCAACCAGTTCCGTTCCCCTCCATCAGGCGCCCCGGCTGGCCAGGGGGAGGCAGTATAGTGGCCAGGATTACTGCATGTTTTTGTGAGGGTACCTGGGCGCTAGGAGACACGGGGAGAACATGCAAACTCCACACAGAGTAGGCCCTTTTGCCAACCCCACCCAGGGCAGGGCCGCTTCTCCCTACACGCACACTACGCAGGTTGCATCGCCTACCCGCCGATCAAAGAGGCCCCCTCTCCGCCCCCTCCCTTCAGCAGAAAATAGCGTGCATTACTGCGTTCACATCAGCGCAGGCTGCGCAGCACACTAAAACCGAAATAAAGTAACAAAAAAAGTAACTTTATCCGCGGGGTACCCGAAAAAAAATCGTGCGCGCGCCGTATCCTGCGTAGGGCCCCTGTGGAGTCTAAAGCGGCACTGACCCAGGGTATGCGTCCACAGCGTCCCCGGTGGAAATCGAACCCAGGACCTTCTAGCTGTGAGGCAACAGTGCTACCGACTGCACCACCGTGCCCCTAAAAAAAAGTGTTTTTAAAATGGTCTGTAGAAACCAATGGCTTTGCTTTGTTCATTATTGTTTTACAGTGTATGGTGTGGACACACTAGTGTTTCTTCAGAATGCTTACTTGATTGAAACTCTCTTCTCACTGTTTTTAGAGGGATGATTTTTTCCATGTGTGGACACGCTGGTGTCTCTTCAGATAACCTCTAATACTGAAACTCTTGTGACAATGTTTACAGTAGAAAGGTTTTTCTCCAGTGTGGACACGCTGGTGTCTCTTCAGATTACCTGTACTGAAACTCTTGTCACACTGTTTACAGATGAAGGGTTTTTCTCCAGTGTGGATACGCTGGTGTCTCTTCAGATTACCTATAATACTGAAACTCTTGTCACACTGTTTACAGATGAAGGGTTTTTCTCCAGTGTGGATACGCTGGTGCCACTTCAGGTGAGCTAAATTCATGAAACTCTTGTCACACTGTTTACAGAGGAAGGGTTTTTCTCCAGTGTGGATACGCTGGTGTATCTTCAAAGTGCTTAACTCTCTGAAACATTTCTCACACTGTTTACAGAGGTAAGGTTTTTCTCCAGTGTGGATACGATGGTGTATCTTCAAAGTACCTAACACACTGAAACTCTTGTCACACCGTTTACACTGGAAAGGCTTTTCTCCAGAGTGGACATGCAAGTGTTTCTTCAGATTACCTATCTGACTGAAACTCTTTTCACACTGTTTACAGATGAAGGGTTTTTCTCCAGTGTGGATACGCTGGTGTCTCTTCAGATTACCTATAATACTGAAACTCTTGTCACACTGTTTACAGATGAAGGGTTTTTCTCCAGTGTGGATACGCTGGTGTCTCTTCAGATTACCTATAATACTGAAACTCTTGTCACACTGTTTACAACGGAAGGGTTTTTCTCCAGTGTGGATACGCTGGTGCCACTTCAGGTGAGCTAAATTCATGAAACTCTTGTCACACTGTTTACAGAGGAAGGGTTTTTCTCCAGTGTAGATACGCTGGTGTATCTTCAAAGTGCTTAACTCTCTGAAACATTTCTCACACTGTTTACAGAGGTAAGGTTTTTCTCCAGTGTGGATACGATGGTGTATCTTCAAAGTACCTAACACACTGAAACTCTTGTCACACCGTTTACACTGGAAAGGCTTTTCTCCAGAGTGGACATGCAAGTGTTTCTTCAGATTACCTATCTGACTGAAACTCTTTTCACACTGTTTACAGATGAAGGGTTTTTCTCCAGTGTGGATACGCTGGTGTCTCTTCAGATTACCTATAATACTGAAACTCTTGTCACACTGTTTACAGATGAAGGGTTTTTCTCCAGTGTGGATACGCTGGTGCGACTTCAGGTGAGCTAAATTCATGAAACTCTTGTCACACTGTTTACAAAGGAAGGGTTTTTCTCCAGTGTGGATACGCTGGTGTATCTTCAAAGTGCTTAACTCACTGAAACATTTCTCACACTGTTTACAGAGGTAAGGTTTTTCTCCAGTGTGGATACGATGGTGTATCTTCAAAGTACCACACTGAAACTCTTGTCACACCGTTTACACTGGAAAGGCTTTTCTCCAGAGTGGACATGCAAGTGTTTCTTCAGGCTACCTATCTGACTGAAACTCTTTTCACACTGTTTACAGAGGAAGGGTTTTTCTCCAGTGTGGATACGCTGGTGGGTCTTCAAAGTACCTGATGTACTGAAACTCTTACCACACTCTTTACATATGTGGCTTTCTTTCCTGTATAAGTCTTTACTTCTCCTGGCTGAGTTAAAGTCTTGGTAAGGTCTTGATCCATCAGTTCCATCTCCTTTGCTCTGGCTGGTTATAGAGCTGGCAATTCGAACGGCCGCTGGTCCTTCATCACAGCTGCTGCAATCCTTGGACTGTGATGTGGATGGAAATATTTGTTCTCTTTCGGCTTGGAGATTTGTCCTCATCTTCTCTTCGCTCACTTGTCTCTCTCTCCTCTATATATCTGTGTTTGTACTCAGTCTGTCTCAGTATATTGTTCTTGACTACACTATATGTCTTGGACACAGACACATTTGAGGTCTATTGGCTTTTATGGGGCAGGAAGATTGTCCCTCATATAATCCCTCTCAAACTCCTCAGTCTCTAACTTTATCTAACTTATCTTTGATGTACTGTTCTTATATAGCATATGTTGAGCGGATTTCTGGTCTGATGTCACACACAACACAAACTGTTGCCAAGCATTCCAAACTGCTGGTTTGCGCAGGCAAATTATGGATTGCATAGTTTACAATACATAAAGGTCAATAACCAAGCCAGTCCTGCGAAATGTGAAATAAAAGCTGAATATCGTTGCTGTTGGGTAGAAACCTTGTATATCTCCATATTTCAACTTTTGTTGTTTATTTCATTAATTGATACACCAGCGTGTAAATCGGCTATTTTTGCTATTTTGCAAAAATTGTGAAACTGAAAGTGAACGTGGTCAAATGTGTCTGTGGGTCTTATACACATTGAACCAATGTAAAGTATTAACTAATAATAACTACGCTGGAACACATGGAATCTTCCCTCCAGGCTATGGGATACGCTACGGCCTGGGAATATCATCCCTCTGGAGTGTGCTGACCCTTAGGGAACGCCCATTCAAAGGGAAAGCCCCTTTTATGGGAACGCACACAATACAATAAACGCTAATAACCCCATCTAGATGTGAATGAATTCAAAGTTGCAATCTGTACGTTGTATATCCTATCCGGCATTTGAACCTCAGTTTCCTGCATGGGTGACAATACATCTATACCGCTCACCAAGAGGGAACATCTCCACTTGGTAAGGGTTGACATTATTGTGCTTATTGGCTTCAGGCAGTAGTACTTGTCAACCAGTAGGTGTCCTACCCGACACCAGGGTCAAAGCACTGCACATGTACTAGTTATATTGTATTTAAATACTTGGTTCAAATAACGTCCTAACCTTTTATTTTCTCTTGTCAGCTATAGCCTACAAGCCCTTAGGACATTGGTTCTCAAAGTGGGGTCCGGGGACCCCCAGGGGTCCTTGAGGAAGTTCCAGGGGGTCCCCAGCTAAATGATAGATAGTTAGGAACCAAATGGACTCTTATAGGTCTGTAACTCAGAGAGTGTAGAAATGGAACCAAATGGACCCTAACGGGTCCATTTGGTTCCATTTCTACACTCTCTGAGTTACATTAACATTGATTTTACAATATAAATCGGGGTTCCAGAGATAGAAGTGCCATTAAATGGGGGGTCCGTGGCCTAATGCATGTCAAACTGGGGGTCCTTGAAATGTAAATGGTTGAAAATCACTGCTAGAGCCGTAAAAAATCTTCTCTTTTGGGGGTCCTTGGCATATCTTTTTAAATGGGGGTCCGCGGGCTAATAAGTGTCAATTTGGGGGTCCTTGACATGAAAACGTTTGAGAACCACTGCCTTAGGAACCCTGTGATCATCTGCTGCTGGTCTTCTGGGAGATTCCCAATAGCAGAAAGAAGATCGGTGACGCAGCCTTTATCAATTAAGCCCTAAAGCTATGGAACACGATACCTAAAGAGACCAGGAAGCTATTATAGCTCCCTAGGTATCGTCTCTGTCGGCCGGAAACATCATATGTCCAAAACGGTTACTTTTCAGGATTCAAATTCAAAAATAGCAAAAATAGCAGATCTACAAGCTTGTAGATCTGCTATCTTTGATACTTTTGTGTGACGCTGTATAGTCTGATCAAGTAGGGCATTGATTTACGAAAAAAAAAACACTAAAGGTTTGAATGTGGAGATATACATGAACACTTTACTTAGCATTTAACTAGCTTTGCACTTACTCTATGCTGCACTGTTGTACTGCAATCTGGTTCTATAGGCTTTATTTGATTACCTCTGAATCTGGTACCACCCAACCATAAAACAAACATGGGAAAATTCTCCTTCTACAGCACTGCCACCAAGGACTGGAATAGTCTAACCCCATCCCTCAAAAAAAAATGCAGTTGGCTGGGCTCATTTAAAACGGCCTTAAAAACTCACCTTTCTGGAGGCAACTGACCATCTTGTCACCTGATAGGGGGGAGTTTCCCTGGTTGGATGTAGCGCGTGGAAGGAACACGTTATTCCAACCAGTTCCTTTCGCCTCCATCAGGCGCCCCGGCTGACCAGGGGGAGGCAGTATAGAGACCAGGATTACTGCATGTTTTTGTGAGGGTACCTGGGCGCTAGGAGACACGGGGAGAACATACAAACTCCACACAGAGTGGGCCCTTTCGTATGGGCGCTGATGAGGCGGAGGAGAAGACATGCCCCCAGCACCCACAGCGTCCCCGGTGGAAATCGAACCCAGGACCTTCTAGCTGTGAGGCGACAGTGCTACCGACTGCGCCACCGTGCCCCTAAAAAAGATTTGATCCATGTGTGGACACGCTGGTGTCTCTTCAGATTACCTATAATACTGAAACTCTGGTGACAATGTTTACAGTAGTTTTTCTCCAGTGTGGACACATTGGTGCGACTTCAGGTTTACCTAAATCAATGAAACTCTTGTCACACTGTTTACAGTGGAAAGGCTTTTCTCCAGTGTGGACACGCTGGTGTATCTTCAAATTGCTTAACTGACTGAAACATTTCTCACACTGTTTACAGAGGTACGGTTTTTCTCCAGTGTGGACACGCTGGTGTACCTTCAAAGTGCTTAAGTCACTGAAACATTTCTCACACTGTTTACAGAGGTAAGGTTTTTCTCCAGTGTGAACACGCTGGTGTATCTTCAAAGTACCTACCTGACTGAAACTCTTGTCACACTGTTTACAGAGGAAGGGTTTTTCTCCAGTGTGGATACGCTGGTGCTTCTTCAGGCTATCTAACATACTGAAACTCTTGTCACAATCTTTACAGTGGAAAGGTTTTTCTCCAGTGTGTATACGCTGGTGGGTCTTCAGGGAACCTAACATACTGAAACTCTTGTCACAATCTTTACAGTGGAAAGGTTTTTCTCCAGTGTGGATACGCTGGTGGGTCTTCAAAGTACCTGATGTACTGAAACTCTTACCACACTCTTTACATATTTGGTTTTCTTTCCTGTATAAGTCTTTACTTCTCCTGGCTGAGTTAAAGTCTGGGTAAGGTCTTGATCCATCAGTTCCATCTCCTTTGCTCTGGCTGGTTATAGAGCTGGCAATTCGAACGGCCGCTGGTTCTTCATCACAGCTGCTGCAATCCTTGGACTGTGATGTGGATGGAAATATTTGTTCTCTTTCGGCTTGGAGATCTGTCCTCATCTTCTCTTCGCTCACTTGTCTCTCTCTCTCCTCTATATATCTGTGTTTTTACTCGGGCTGTCTCAGTATATTGTTCTTGACTACACTATGTGTCACAAACAAGTCTATTGGCTTTTATGGGGCAGGAAGACTTTCCCTCATACAATCCCTCTCAAACTCCTCAGTCTCTAACTTGAAGTAACAATTTCTCTTTGATGTACTGTACTTATATAGCATATGTTGAGCTGAATTCTGGTCTGATGTCACACACAACACAAACTGTTGCCAAGCATTCCAAACAGCTGGTTTAAGCAGGCAAATTATGGATTGCAGCTTTTAAAAAAAATCATTGCAATACATAAAGGTCAATAACCAAGCCAGTCCTGTGAAATGTGAAATAAAAGCTGAATATTGTTGCTGTCGGGTAGAAAGCTTGTATCTCCATATTTCAACTTTTGTCGTTTATTTCATTAATTGATACACCAGCGTGTTAGATCGGCTATTTTTGCTATTTTGGAAAAATTGTGAAAATGAATGTCTGTGGGTTTTAGACACATTGAACCAATGAAAAGTATTAACTAATAATAACTACTTTGGAACACAGGCTCTTTCTTTTTTTCCCCTCCATTTCCTGAAAAGTAACTGCTTTGGATATACAAGGTGTCCACATGGACATGGAGGATATTAAGGCCATGATGAGATGTCATGGGGGAAGTGTAGAAAGTGGCAGGTTTTTAGAAATGTAGTTCACGCTGTTGGGAGGATAAATCAACCTGTTGGCCCCGCGGGGAGGAAGGAAGTGATCTAGTGCTCTCCAGGCCGGGGCTTCCTTTCCTGAGTCCTCAGGGGGCGGCCATGATGGATGAACCTGCTTTTTATTGTATACCTTCATCCATTACTCCCTCATAGATGCACTGTGATACTGTGTAGTGTAGCAGCACCTGCTTCCATTTCACTAGGGAGACTCGTGAAGCCTGGTTATGTACAGGCAGTGGTGTGAAGTAACAAAGTACATTTACTCAAGTAGTGTACTTAAGTACAATTTTGAGGTATTTTTGAGCGGTGTAGCCGCTCCTATATGGGGTTGGGAATTCGTCCTTCCCTGTACTGTGATTGGCTGACTCTATTCACACCCTTTCCGTCCTTCCTTGTACTGAGATTGGCTGACTCTATTCACACCCTTTTCGCCGTACCGTGATTGGCTGACTTTGGCTGACTTTGCTTTGATTGGCTAGCAAGACGCATGATGAAATGAATAACCTATAAATAGTACCACGCACTTCAAAAAAAATCATTTTTTTTAAAGTGAGCTTCCATCACTGTGATGACACCGCTCACTTCACACTGTGTGTGATTTTTGGGGCGGTGTAGCCGCCCCCTATAAGTGAGTTTTGGACACCGACCAAAAATATTGTGTACCCCCTAACCCTTCCATTGTTAATGCAAATCGATACTTTTTTCATATCAGCCAATCACATTACAGCTAGTGTCATCACCACTAACTGTAATGTGATTGGCTGACTTTGCAAATTCAGGACTGTGATTGGCTAGCGAAACACATGACACATGTGCAGCCCTATGAATAGCAGTATGGACTTTCTGTCATTTATCCTTTTTTTTAAAGTGAGTCATGTTGTGATGACCACACACCGCCCACTTCACACTGGGTGTGATTTTTTACTTTACTGGAGTATTTCCAATTTTCTGTATTTTTACTTCTACTCCACTGCATCTCAGAGGCAAATATTGTACTTTTACTCGACTACGATAGTACAATATAAAGCGCTGTTCTCTAACACACGAGTGACCATTTTCATTCTCAAGTCACACAGATCCAGGAGATCACATGATCGAAAGATCTCCACCACCATTGACGCTTAGCGTATTTGGGGAAATGGCTGCATCTTTTTTTTATTTTTTTCTCCCTGCTTTTTTGACGAGACGAGCTATAACAAGCGACTGGGGGGTCGCGTTGCCTTTTTTTCTTTCTCGCGGAAGCACAGTGAAAGCCCCCGTGATTACCAACCATCAGGGGATCGATCATATAGGCCTACTAAACATAAACATTCCTTGGCTACTTGAAAAGCTAAGAAAATCGAAAGATTGCTGGCACTGGGTGATTTATTTATTTATTCTGGCAGTGAAAGAGTTAAAAGTCTATGAAAACGGGGCGCTCGGGTGGCAAAGTGGTAAAGTGGCCTGCCCACCACTGCAGAGTTTGTGGGTTCAAATCCACCATGGTGCATTCGGCTGCACGTACTCCTATATGGGGCTGGGGGGGCGGCACCTGTCAGCGGGGAGCGTTGGGCGGGAGGAGTAGGACAAAGGCTCTAAGAGTCCTCCCGGTGGGGCCTCCTCACTAGCGGGAGAGTCAGTACAACAGCAGTGACAACGCACACATGTGTTTGGGGAGGAAATAATTGCAATAACCACTAAATTGAGGAGAAAAAAGGGGTAACAAAAGAAAAAAAGAAAAAAAGTCTATGACAACAAGCTGACATGGCTAGTTCCTTGGTTTTTGATTGGCCAAGACATTCTTTTTAACGAGGGAGTCCCATTTGCAGGTTTACTGCCCTACAACAACATTCCCATACGTTAACGCTGTGGCTAACACGTTGGACTAATGGTTAAAACAGACACGTACATACGTATATACTGCTGCTGTAAACTGGGCCCTAGAAACTAAATCTATTTTGCTGAGTCATGAGGGCGACCAGCAGGCAGCCACAAACATACGACTCCAGATCTCACCACGCCATTGGATGAAATATGACCGCAGTCTGGAAACATGCGAAGGTAAAAGTTGCTGCAGTTGCAATAAATCACAGGAGTACACACGCACACATGCACACACGCACACGCGCACACACACACACACACACACACACACACACACACACACACACACACACACGCGTGCGCATACGTGTGCTTGCTCGCACGCACACGTACAGTCATAACAGTCAGAGGTCATAGTGTTTCTGACCAGCATTATATTATTGCCATTATACCGTTAAAACATGGAATGGATACTGTTACAACTCAACATCTCCTTCCAGTTCCGCAAACACGCCTTAAAAACTAAAAGTGTCCGCCGGGGGCCTTCTCCGTCGCTGCCCCCCCCCCTCGAACGTTTTTAAGGCTGGGATTTATAGCTACACCCTCTGGGAGAGGCACGGTGGTGCTGTGGTTTAGGACTAGGTGGTGTGGTCACCATCACACCACCCACATAGCTGATAACAGATAACTGACATCTATGACTGGTAGCCGAATTCTAGTTGTCACTCTGTAAGAGAGGAGCTGTGTAGCACTCTCAATGTATTGTGTGATCTGTCTATGTATTGTGTATTTATGTTATGTTTTGTGATTTTTTGAATCTTGATGGCTGCTTGGTACAAAATGAATTTCCGCAAGGACAATAAAGTATCTATCTATCTATCTGTTCGACTGATTCTACTGAATCTGATTCTCATTAAAGATAGATTCAGTGTTGCTGTACGGGGCTGAGAGACATGGGCGCTCACAGTACAACAGGAAAAGGCCCTGGACGGCATCTGCACAAGAATGCTATGAATGGCACTTGACGTCACATGGGAGGACCACGTCAGAACGATGGGCCTCTAAGCCCCCCCGCGGGTCACGGACAAGGTCAGAGAGAAAAGCGTCGTAACACTGCTGGTGTCAATTGGACGTTAGAACACGTAAAGGTCCGTCAGCTTACAGCTTACTGAGATAAAACGAACCGATCATTCTGGTTTTGCCAGTTTTTTTCAGTTTTGCCAGGCCGACAATGTTATAAAGAAATATATACTGTATTATTTCACAATCATAATAATTATTTTTGGGAAAAGCAATACTTTTATTCAACACCTTTTTAAAACCTCTGCAGATGTATTATTTGTAATGATAATAATATTCCTTTTCCTAAAAATGTTATACCCTTTAAAAAGAGGGTGTGTATTTTTTTTAGGACTTTCGCTTTCCTTAATTTGTTTAATTGGCAGGGACAGTGCACATTGAACACTAAAACATGACCTCAAGGCTGGCTCAAAGTATCCAGGAATGAATGTTGACCAGACAACCAGGAAAAGGCTTGAGAAAGTCTGTTTGGATAACCTTTGACCCTTGAACACAGATCATGTGATCATGTGCTCTCTCTCTCTCCAGAGGCCCCCAGGAGCCTGAGGGCCGGATGGCACTGTGACACACCTAAATAATGACCCCTCCGTCATGGACGATGACTCACTCACTATAGGCTAACTGATACCCTGTCCAACCGCCGGCTCATGTGACACAAACGATCACAGTGTTGTTTTATCCATTTGTCTGTACCATTGTATCATTCTTCTGATAGTAATCGTTGCTATAGAGTGTTTGTTCAGTAAACAGGGGTCTCTCCCTGTCTCTCCAGCTCTTTAGTACAACACAAACAAAATAATTATAACTAGAAAATGTGCTCATCGGAGCACAGGTCTCCGCCAGTACTGTTCCTGTTTAATCCTGTCTTACCTCAATTCAAAAGATATAAATGATCTTTTGAAGTGACACACCTATTTATAGGTCTCTATTTCATCATGCGTCTCGCTAGCCAATCAAAGCACACCCTTTCAACATATTGTCACGTGTCACGTGAAGTTTGACCAATGTTAGCTTGGTGGACACACGGAAGGACGAGAACGAAAACATAGTCTCCTGGCGGAGACATTAACAGTGGTGGAAAAGTACTCACATTTGTTACTTAAGTAAAAGTATCAATGCTTCAATTTATATAGCGCTTTTCTGAGTATTAAAAGTCGCTTTGCATTTTCATGTCGGGATACCAGTTTCATCCAATCAGGAGAGAGAACTCATGCAGGAGAGAGAACTCATGCAGGATACAGGATAAACAGGTCAAAATGGAAGAGATGAAAGCAAAAAAAGACGTTTTTTTCTAACTGGTGATTGGATGAAACTGGTATCCTGACATGAAAATGTATTTTATGTGTACTGGAGAGACAGGGCAGATCCCTGTTACTGAACACACACACTATAGTAGCAATGATTGCCATCAGAATATAGAGCTTTAAGGCTTTAAACTTACAAAATCACTTACACCCCCTTGATGTTACTATGCATTTTCAACAGATGTCGTTCTAACAAAGTGTCAATTAGCTTTAAGTGTGTCTGACGGAAACAGGACGAGTCTAAAGGCCTCCACTTATCTATCCGTTGTGATAATTGACTACACTTTACAGTCAAATGGCCTCTAAAAGCACCCAGTCAACAGCAGGCTACTGTCTGCTGACACAGTGGCCTTCAGCCACACAGAGCCTGGAGACATGGACGCTCACACACAGCACAGCAGGAGAAGACCCTGGATGGTATCTACAGCAGGGGTCTTCAACGTTTTCAGACCAAGGACCCCCTAGCTGAGAGAGACTTTTGCTGCTCTTTTTTCCCCTCTACACCTATAACTCTTTGCCAAAAATAGCAGATCTACAAGCTCACAACGCCTCGGAGTGCGAGGCGTTGTGAGCTTGTAGATCTGCTATTTTTGGCTTAAGTTCTCCTCAGAAAAGATGCTAGGGTTCAAGTGGTTAATGTAAAAAAAAAAGAAAAAATCTCACACAAAGATTTGGTGGACCCACTGTAGTAACTCTGAGGACCCCCTAGGGGTCCCGGACCCCCTGTTGAAGACCCCTGCTTTACGGGGAACTCCCACGGGGTCACAGACAGGAGGAGGTGGTCTTCCTACTCGTCCATTGAGTCATTTAGACCCTGGTGTCGGGTAGCACACCTCATGTCAATACTTTCTTTTTTTGAGACATGGATTATTTCACCTATCACGTTTCAGCAGTAGTGGCTATAGTGTTACCTAGTAACCTCCTAGCCTGGAAACCAGACAAATCTGCCCATAGCAAAAAAAAAAAATGCCCTCGGCAGATTTGGTCTGGCACCGCTCAGTTGTGATTGGATTTCACTCCCTCAGCACTTACAGTAAGTAGTGAGGAACCAATCAGGGCCCAGTATGCAAATATGGGGTGGTTTTATCACCATAGGCATTTTTTCTACTTTTTTTTAAAACTAATATCTACACAGTGATATTAGTCTGGCCATATCAGGTTAGTAATCCCCCCCCCCTCCCCAGAAACATGTGTATATAGAAGTTTCTGGGGAGAGGTTTTGTTTTGAGTACAATATATTATTATTATGTTGTTTTTTAGGTCCCAGATTGCAGCTTTAATGTAGATGAGGATTATGACATGGTATATGCCGGGGTGTTACGCCCCAGCCTATAGGGTAACCTATGGTACAACAAAAAAAGAGTGGTATACATACAGCTACATAACTTGATACTTTATCTCTGACATACAGTACATGTTTTTTTTTTCTTTTCCGGAGTACAAAATGTGCACATCATTTCGCTGCAAGCTGAGTAACAATGCACAGCAGTCAGTGCACTGGGGAGATGAGTTATGAAAGGTGATAATTGATTAATGCAGCATTCCCAGGCTTCCTACATTACGACCCACAGCAGGCGACCATCAGGCGTCGTTGGCATACCGTTTACTGTAAACTGCTAAATCACATGCAAGTCAAAGTGTTCGCTCCGAATGGACAAGAGCCTATATACCATCAACATGTGATATATCGTTGTTGTCAGGCAGAAAGAAACCTTCTATCTTCATATTTCAACATTTTATGTTGTATCTTCATATTTCAACATTATGTTTTTTCATAAATGAATGCCCTCGTACACGCACAAGTATAGCCAGAATAGCCGATCTACAAGCTCATCCACGTTGTGGTTGAAAGTGAATTGAAAGCGAAAGTGTGTCCTGTGCATTTTATAAATATTTAACCAACGAAAAGAGCTTGTGACTAAATAACTACATAGGATGCATTGGACCACACATTTTTCAGTTTCTGACATTTTGGACAGTTTCCACCCAACAGTAAAATATATACATTTTTTGGGGGGTTGTTTCACGAAAGAAAGTGCAGTTGTGTAAGTTAAGTAAGTTGTGCAGTTGACCTGGGATGACAGATAGATGAAGTGAATGACAGTATGGGGTTCTATATGCTAGATGAAGTGCATGACAGATGCTCATAATTCTACACTTCTGTTAGATGAGACGTGACACAGTGTGCAGGAGCTGATGAAACAGGTTGGGACGTTCCCACTGTGAGGCAGTAAAATGGATGTACCGGTACACACACAGCCTGCAGACAGGAGCGTATCACATGACCCTATCAGCTTTCACATGTGGGAAGATGTTCAACTGGCCTGGAGCTGCTCAAGGTGGCGTAAGCTTTTTGTTAAACAGTTAGAGCTCTATATTCTGATAGTAAGCGTTGTTATAGTGTTTGTTCAGTAGCAGAGGTCTCCCTATCTCTCTCTAACATGTTTTTGTCCTATGTATTCAATTCATAATCAGCACATACACTACATTACAAATCATCATCAAGAAAGAAGGGCAAGGGAAATAGTTTCTATAAATAGTCCTTTAGGGTACTTCTATATATAGTACTTACTTTCTATATGAATAAATAGATCTCCAGCTCTTTGAGAGGGAATACCAATTTAATCCAGTCAGGAGAGAGAACCCCACTAAGATCTTTTATCAGCTTGTGTTCTAGTTCCAATTTTGTCTGCTCATTTCTTTGGTTTCAGTTTCATTTCAATTGTTTATCCTGTATCCTGTATGAGTTCTCTTTCCTGATTGGATAAAATTGATATCCCGACCTAAACATTTATTTTTTGTTTACTAAAGGGCTGGGGAGACGGAGAGACCCCTGTTACTGAACAAAAAAAAACTCTATAGCAATGATTTACTATCAGAATATAGAGCTATTTAAAACCTATTTTAACAAAGACAATATCACTTAAAACCCTTGTGATATTCACTTTTAATGTTGTTGATATTCACGTTTTGTTGTTTCGGGGCTGTATGGGGGAGTGTTATACACATTTAATGCATTGCAGTTGGATGCATGACTTACAACGTTTTATTGTTTCGGGCGATATGGGGGAGTGTTATACGCATTTAATGCATTTGCTTTCGGATGCATGACTTTCATCAATAATGAACATATGCACTTTACTCTGTGGACCCATCATCAGGTGTTATTTTTCCGATTCAGTGAACAGAAGCAGAAAGCGTACAGTACCTGGGAGGGAGGGGCAGAAATATGATCCCACACGGCGTGTTGGGTGTCATTTAGGATTTGCATGCAACATGCTGACAGTGGAACCCAGTGGCAGCCCAATCCACTTTAATACTGTCACATCAAACTTTGCTATCATTTGATAATATCTGATATGTCCCACACAGACGCACACTGACTGAGAGAGACGGTGAAACACTAGACAGCGTCAGGAAAGACAACTGAAGGACAAAGGCAGCAGCATGTGAGCAGGGGTCGGGGTACTTAAAAGCATGACATGTTACTTCAACCAGAGATAAATCTTCGATTCATTGGCTGGCTTCCCACGCCAGTCCACATTACAGCGGCGTTTGATGTACGCCGCTTGTCATAGGCCCTCAATTCATTTCTGTGCTGAAATAGGGAGCCGTATACTTGACAAACGGGACATCTTTATTTATGGGCCCGTCACCTGAGATTGCGGTTGGAGAAATTACGACGACTTGGGATGGAATGCTTTTTTTTTTCTCCCCCCCGCCTTGGCAAGGACAATCTGATTACACGGATCAACTTCAAGCAGAAATTGTCCCGTACCACAACATTTAAATCATGAAAAAAGATGAACTGTTGTAAATGGTGCATGTCAAACTCAACTGGGTTCAGGTGAAGGATACAGCCATAACTGTAAAAAAGAAGAAATATGCGCACGCTGAAAGATAAGCTCCCAATATTTTATTTGCTTATTCACGATGGTTCCGCTCAACGGTAACCTCGCGTTACCAGGCTTTTCCACACAGCGGAAAGACTGGTTTTGCATTGACCAGATGTTGACCATTTATTTGCATCAATTTAAACAGCTGTTTATGATATGAGTATGTCCACACAGAAGGAGTGCTTATTTTTCAAAGCAAGGTCGATTTTTCTCAGTGAATAAAATCACCCACCTGTATGAATGAGGCATCACCAAATTAATAGTTTGATGTGAAATAATTGCGCCACCTGCGTAATAATAATAATAATTTGGTCAACAGTCCTTTGCGGTATTTGCCACTGTATATTTGCGTATACAGTGAAATGTGTTATCTGCATTTAACCCATCCTAAGTAACAGGAGCAGAGTGGGCACTACGGAGGCAATGTCTCAGGGAGGAGTTAAGGGTTAAGTGTCTTGCTCATGGGACACCTCAATACATAGCCGGGGTTATGCACTATAAAAACTGGTCAAACATTGGTCAAATTGTCAAATAATGTAAGAAAGATGCAAACATTTAGAAAATAGCCGATCTACAAGCTCACAAGATTGGCTATTTTCACAATATTGATCTGTGGAACCGTGTCAAACTACATGTAATGCCTACAATTCCAAGTCCTTGTCTGGGTTGGTGTTCCCCAGTTCAAATATGATTGTTTTTGGGGGTCACGACCTGAAATGGTTGAGAACCACTGCTCTAGTAGGCGCCATGGTGTTCTGAATGGCCCCGGCTCAATACATAGCCGGGGCCGGGAATCAAACCTGGGACCTTCTGTTTCCGAGGCCCGCCTCTCTACCCATTCATCTGTGTAAGGACCTTTTAGAATAGAGCATGGACATAGCAGTATACCAGCATCAGTATTCCAAGAAGTACTTCCAGGAACTTGCCGGATTCATTCATTCAAGATTTTACAGGTTAATGGGTAGACCTTCCCGGTTTCCAAGGACATCATTTTTGGGAGCATATTACACCATACTGTATATACGTATCCACGGATTCTCTATAGACCAGATCATATATTTTTCCATGTGCAGATGTTTCGTCTTTTATAAATATTAAACTCTATTACACAATGAGTCATATGAGAGCCAAGAAGCTGCAGGTCATAAATAAACTGGTGTCTCACCTCTTCTCTGAAACGACTGAAGTCAGCGAAGTTGGGCTGCTGCACCTTCTTCTTCTGTGGTGTTTTCTCTGCAGCGCTGAGGAAGTGTGGAACCTGGAAGAGACAAGATGCACTTTAACTACACATATGACCCGCAGATGGCTTCATGATGAAACACCTGTAGTCTCCTCATTTAAGCACTTTAACTACACACATGACCCGCAGATGGCTTCATGAAACACCTGTAGTCTCCTCATTTAAGCACTTTAACTACACATATGACCAACAGATGGCTTCATGAAACACCTGTAGTCTCCTCATTTAATCACTTTAACTACACATATGACCAGCAGATGGCTTCATGACAAAACACCTGCAGTCTCCTCACTGAAACACATGAACCCTAGCATCCCTATGCTGGCCATGTCTGAAGAATAGATGAACATTTGCCGAAAATAGCCAATGTACTGTAGAAGCTCACAGCGCTGTGACGCATTGTGACACATTGTGAGCTTGTAGAGCTTGGTGAGGAGATTTGGTGCGGATGTAATAAAGTGGTCAAAGTAACTCGAGTTGTGACTCAAGGCCGGTTCTCTGAGACTAGAGGTTTTTACCTCTAGTCCTGGAACGCATCTGTGTTACTTTAGATTTCTTTGGCTATTCAAAAATAGCAGATATACAAGCTCATAGCGCGGCACCGAGTGCCGCGCTACGAGCTTGTAGATCT
>NC_139946.1:47450944-47618444 GCF_963454915.1 Gymnoscopelus microlampas | reverse complement strand
TATACTCTTGGTTGCCTGTTTTAGCAGAAAATGCACTTAAGACTTCTGGTGATTAGTAGTTTTATTCCCTACAGTACCTATGTTGAATGCACTTATTGTAAGTCGCTTTGCATAAAAAAAAGCGTCTGCTAAATGACTGTAATGTAATGTAATGTAATGTAATGTAATGTAATGTAATGTAATGTAGCCTAATGTAATGTAGGTGTGACAGTAGATTGAGTCTCACCCGGCCTCCCAGGAAAAGAGCAGAACTGAAGAGCGGTGTGTTTGTCTTGTGGCGATGAAGAGAAGTCTGCGGACACAACAGTATAACTGTATTACTATTACAACACAAACTTAACCCATTCATTATGCACTAAGCCAGTGGTTTTCAAACCTTTTCATATCGAGGCCTATTATTTATCCGTCATTTGAGCCACGGAACCACCGTTTGATGAGATTTAGACTCTCAGAGCCAAAACTTTGAATATTTTATAATCGTTGGATAGGATTTTGTCCACAATTCCACATGCTGTATTGATGTTGGTACCAATAGGAGAGATGACAGGCAAACGTTGATCAAAAAATATAACAATTCTTCTACATTCTCTAATGGTGTAGACTTAAATTAAGTAATGCAGATGTTTAACAATAATTTAACTCTTGAGAGCGTAAAAAAGAAACCAAATGGACCCGTAAGGGTCCATTTGGTTTCATTTTACGCTCTCAAGAGTTAAACATCTATAAGGGTCCATTTGGTTACCAACTCTTCCATCATTTAGCTGGGGACCACCTGGAACCCCCTCAAGGACCACTGGTGGTCCCCGGACCACTGGTTGAGAACCACAGCACTATTAATCTAAATATGAGTTACTTATTGATAAACGTAAGAACAAATGAAACGTTCTTATTTCAAGTACTTGTTGTATATAGTCGGGGGTTAGGGGGCTGCCTGTCATTTCATATTACCTTGCTCACAGGGGTCTTCTTTCATATCCAGTCTGGCGGGGGGCAACGCTGGCTGGAGCCTCTCTGCGACCCCCCTGTCCTGAAAGCATTCACATTAGCATTAAAATGCAGGTCGTAAGGTCAACATACACAGTAGCTCAAAAAGCTTATATTTGTAACACATAAAGCAGTTTGTTAGTGCCCTCTACAGTCAAAAAAGGGGAACTTTACAGCAGTGGTTCTAAAACTGTGCCAGATTACACACTGGTGTGCTCTGGGAGCTGGCCCGGTGTGATTTAGACTTAGTCTTATTTATGATGATAGTCATAATCATATGTAAATGTGTTCCTTAGAATTCCTTTTTTTTCTCTCATAAATGGTGTGCCATGTGACAAAAAGCTTTCAGAACTAATGCACTACAGCTAGTTAACTGGTTCTCATCTCTGTTCTTGGGGGACCCGGACAGCCTTATAGGTCCGGGCAACTTGCCATAACTCCACTGCAAGAAATATGCCTGCACTCCAAAATAAAGGACGCAAGACTGGCTCAGATACACATTATTGTTTATTGAGAACGCTTGACATGTTTCGGTCTCAGCCTTCCACAGAGCACCTGCTTTTTTTCTTACCTTCGTTTATCAATACATTGAGACTAAAATGTTTCTGTTTTACAACCATTACCATCTAAGTAACATATTAAGGCATTTTGGTAGCTCCAATAAACAGCAGCAGCCGACGACGCAGTATATACAGTATCTATGCCTGCAACAGTGTCCCAGGTCTAAATGAGCACACTGTACACTCTTGGAGTTACTCCTCAAGGACCCCTGGGGGTCCCCAGACCCCACGTTAAGAACCACTGCTCTAGAAAACAACACTTTTAGTGAATGAATGCAGGGGTTATGGTCTCACCAGCTGACTGGGCCTGGGCTCTGCATCGTCAAACACAATAAGAGGCTCTGCGCTCTAAAGAGGAAAAAGAAGCTGTGTTGTAAGTATCAGCACCACACAGACTAAAGACAAAAGACCAGAGAGTGGAATAAACGCGTCAGCCTCCATGCCAGCTTACTTCAGGAGATATGTGAGCGTCCTGGTCAGAGGACTCTGTAGGTGGCCGTAGCGTGGGGGGGAGGCTCTCTGGCAGAGGGTAGCCGTTCTTGCGCGCCACGATCAGGTGGAAGGCCGTGCAGAACTCGGAGAAGGTCAGAGCGCCGTCCCTGTCCACGTCACTCAGTTCCCTGGAGACCCAATCAAACGACAAAGGGAAATATTATGAGGACGATGTCATGTGAGACCTCGGTGAAGTCATCCTCTGTGATATGACGTTGATTCAAAGGGTTAGAATGGAATTTTTTAACCCATTAAGACCTGGAACGCATTTGTGTAATTTTTTTAATTTGAGCTGAAAAGCATTATTTTACACCTTGGCTATTAAAAAATAGCAGATATACAAGCGCGGCACTCGGTGCCGCGCTATGAGCTTGTACATCTGCTAAAAAAAAAATATCGTGAAAATGTGAGCAAATCTTTGAATATATATATATCATTTCAAAGCAAACACCTTTCTAACATTCTTACTAACATGTTTGCTTCAGGGGGGGTCCCTGGAACAAAAATATTTTGATATGGGGGTCGGCGGCCAAATACATATAATTTTGGGGGTCCTTGACATGAAAAAGTTGGAGAACTACTGATATAGAAACATACGTTTTTCAGAGAAGTTCAGATTTTTTATCTGAACTGATCACAATGGGTGAATTTAAATCTAATTTAAAGTTTGTTATGTTTTCATTGGATGTTGTGTGATACTTGTATTGATGTGTTTCATGCTGCTCTCTTGGCCAAATCACTCTTGGAAAAACATTTATTTCCTGGTTAAATAAAGGATATGACGATGATCACATAATGCAAGATACATAAAGCTATGTTTGTAAATAGAGTTTTTGTTTAGGCGCTCGGGTGGCACAGTGGTGAAGTCCCAGCCCACCACCACGGACGGAGGTTGTGGGTTCGAATCTGTCGCGGTGCATCCGGCATGGTCGGGTGTCTATGCGAACACAATTGGCCCGTGTTCGGGGAGGGAAGCCAGGCGGGGAGGGGGATATTTGTCACTGCATGTATTCCTACAGGCTGGGGCGGCACCTGTCAGCATGGAGGGAGTGTTGAGCGGGAAGAGTAGGACGAAGGCCCTACGTCCTCCCGGTGGGGGCTCCTCACTGGCAGGTGAGTCAGTAGGGTACAACAACAGCAGTGACAACGCAGAAATGTGTGTGGGAGGAATTCATTGGCATAACGACTATATTGGGGAGAAAAAGGGGGTAAAAAATGGTCTACTCTAAATTTAGAAAGAAATAACTACTTTTAACCAAAATGTAACCACTTAAGGCGTACATTACAGTATATATGTTGTCATACAACACATACCAACATAGCTGATCTACAGTATAAGCTCACAATATGTTGCATTACAGCACGCTGTGAGCTTATAGATCTTCTATTTCCCCCCAAAATTGAAAAACACATTAGCCACTTAAACCCCAGCATCCTTATTGTGGGGAAAGCTTTCACAGAACATAGCAGATCGACAAGCTCACAACGCGTCACGCTGCGATAGGTTGTGAGATTGTCGATCGGCTAATTTTAAGCTTTCCCCACAAAAACACTAGTATAGAGCCCTGAGAGACTCCGGTCACCCATATGGGGTTTATGTGGTTTTAAAAGTGGTTCGTGTCAAATCAGGCACAGCCTCTTTCGATCCTCGAACAATTAATTATCTCCACTCTAAATGAGAGAGGTCATCTCCATCTCTTTGGGTAAAACCAAGGGAGCCAGTCTGACTGGAGAGAAAGGGTTAGAGGTGGAGTAGAAAGTGTAAATAGTGCAGTGTCATGGTGCATCTGTGGTGTCACTGTGGAATGCTGATGAAGGCCCAGACCAGACCGCCCCCCCCCTCCATAAGGACACACTGTCCTGGACCAATGACTCAGCAACTCACCAGATATGAGACAGCTCTGGAATGGGCAGCTTGGATTTGGTGAAGAAGTTCTTTGCGACGGTTCCTAAAACAAATGAAACAAAGAGAGATGAGATGCCTGTTATGTTGTGTTCCTTTCTTCTCTATTCTCTCCTTCCCTATTCTAAGTCTTCCTGTGATGTGACAATAAAGGTCATTCTGATTCATTCTGATAGTAATTAAGACATGAGTGCAAAAAACTATTATTATTTAAAGCAAACATGAAAAAAATGTCTTAAGACACTCTTGATGAAGGTCCAGTGGGACCAAAAAGTCTGTCACTTTAAACAAAAGCAGAGGCTGCTGAGCAAGGAGTGTACTGGATTTTTTGTTCAAGAAAATATTTGTTTCGTACCCAGGACCAGGGCCCCCAGGTCGGGCTGAAGGGTCCTGAACTGGTTGGTGTAGTACTCCTGCTGTTCCTCTGTGATCCTCCAGGGGTCATCCTCGGTGTACTCCTCTCCTCCTCCTCGCTGATCCAGTCTCTCCACTGAGGGGACCTGGAAGGATTCAATTCAAGAAAGTACTCAAATGTTTTACTTAAGTAAAAGTATCAATACTGCAATGTAGAAGTACTCTGTACTTTAAGTAAAAGTCTGGTGTTCAAAATGTACTTACTTGTTTACGTAAAAGTACAAAAGTATTGGTATCAAAATGCACTTAAAGTACCCAAAGTACTGAAACGTTTGAAAATAGCAGATCTACAAGCTCACAATTCACAGTTGTGAGCTTGTAGATCGGCTAATTTCAAATAGCCTGTGTATAAAATAGGGCTAAAGTGGTTAAAGGTAGGGTAAGTGATTTTCTTTGGTTAAAATAAGTGTTAAATAGCTCTATATTCTGATAGTACTCGTTGCTATAGAGTGTTTGTTCAGTAAAAGGAGTCTCCTTGTCTCTCCAGCTCTTTATAAAACACAAAAGTATCAAAAGTAGCTGATCTACAAGGTCAGGAGTGAATGTAAGACCCAAATGCAGGGGGTGCTCCTTCCATTCCGACATCTCGCCACTCCGACTAGTGGCTTTCGCGTGCGGTTAGGGTTAGGGTTAGGGTTAGGTATAGGGTTCGTTAATGTCGGAAAGGCAACATGTCGGAAAGGCGAAATGCACCCCAAATGCAGGATGAGGCAGAGGCTGAGCGGTCGGTTCAAAGTGTTTAATTACTCAAAAACTAAGAATACAAACTAAAACACTGGAAGCACAAGGAACACAAGGAAATAAAGAGCTTAGCCTCAAGGACTAGGAGTCAAGACATAGCACACGTAACATTTCACAATGAACCAGCAAAATGAGGCTGGGAACAGGGGGGTATAAAATAGACAAGGACTAACTAGACACAGGTGAACTCAACAGGACAATCAACACTGGGATAGGCCCAACAGGACACAGGTGGAAACAGTGGAATCACAGGACTGGTTAGACAAGACAGGTACAGATCAGCAACAGAGTAAACCAGGAGACACCAGATACTACAACACACGGCACGAGAGTGTAGCAACCTAACAAGGAAACAAGGAACATCACTTCAGAATTTAAGGAACACAACTGAAAAGTAAAACACTAACTATTACTAGGAAACAACAAATACAAGAGAACACAACAGGGAGACGGAACATGTCACTGATCGTGACAGAAGCGAAGCGTTTTGAGCTTGTAGATCTGCTACTTTTGCATTTTTTGAATTTGAATCCTGAAAAGTAACAGTTTTGGACATATGAGGTTTCCACCTGACAGCAGGGATATGGTACACACCATAACCAACCGTCGGCATTTTTAGATATAATGACATGCCCAAAATAGGGTTGTCGGGTAGAAAGTGGTTCACAATAACAGAACATAAAGGATGTGCAGTAGAGAGGATGTGGTCTTACCCGAGGAACAGTAGACTGGTCAACAGCTCTCATCCCATAGCTGCTGGGGGACGAGTGTTGATCCATCCCATAGCTGCTGGGGGACGAGTGTTGATCCAGTTGCATGATGGGCCTTGAACAATGTTTGCTCTCATATGCTGAGTGAAGGAAAACACACGCACGCACGCACACACACATGCACGCACACGGACGCACACATGCACGTGCACACGCACACAAGCGCATGCAGACGCACACACACACAGACACACACACACACACACACGCGTGCATACGCGCACACACACATACGCACACACACACACACACACACACAATTTGTTAATTGAAACAGAGACTGTGCCACATGAAAAGCATTTTGTAGATAAAGTTCTAAGAGACAGGATGTGATAAGAAAGGAGAGAGAGAGAGGATCAAAGTGTTATTAATTAGCTATTCATTATTTCAGCTGAATTCCCCTTGTGACTGTCCAGTTCACTGTCCACTTCCCTCTCAGTCATTAAGGAACTTGTATTACCAAAGTCAAACAAACAGGCTACTTTTAAACCTTTGACAACTGGAACATGACACGACACAGCAAGCTTCTTGAGTGATGAATATACAGCAATTCAATAATAATACAGTAGTCACAGCAAATAATGGAAAATACTGATCTATCTATGATTAAAAATAGGGCTGTCAAAAGTAGTGCATTCAGAAAGTCTGAATGATTCATTTATGGAATGAATGCATTGTTATTATATATATTTTTTAAACATACTGTAGTTGAATCTTTTGATTCAACTATTGTAAGTAAGTAACCTTGCTATTATCCCTCTTTCCTTCGATAGCACAACCATGGGTGCACACTTGGCTTTTATATTCGTCATTGCGAACGCGGAAGAGAAGCCGCGCCTCCGACCAAGTGGAGCATACTATGAAACTCGGCTCGGCTTGTGTGTCTGTCTGTGTGCAGTATGTGTGCAGCCGCGCCCCCATGTCACTCACGCTCTCATTGGCTGCCCCCATGTGAGTCACGCTCTCATTGCCTGCATGCACTACAGTGTGGCTGAAATTCGCCTGTGCCCCTGGGTGACTCATTACACTCCTCTGAGAAAAATATAGCAGCGACAGTCAAAAATAACACATCTACAAGCATCTACACGAGTTCATCTATTGGGATATCTAAGAATTCCATGTCATTTGTGCATATTTCAGGCCGGATGGCAAGTAATTGCTCATTCCTTTCTATTCTTCTTATTGTTATTATAGAGCTGCGTTCGCTTCCAGCGTTCGCGCGTCTTACTTGTAATAAACAAATGTAATTTGCAGTCTAAATTATGACTGTACATCCGTGGCCCAATAATGAACCCTCTTTCATAGTTATTTACCTTCAGCTAAACCTAAACCTAGTATTTCTGCTGATTGGTAGTATTTGCAGTGAGTGGGCAACTGGCGGCCCAGGGGCCACATGCGGCCCCCACCTTCATTTAATGCAGCCCGCAGGTTAATATTGGAATACTGATATATTATTGATTTCAGCTGTTACAATTCCAAACATGCAAACATGACCCGCTTTAATTACTTCAGTCTATATTATTAGCTTAATGACTAGTATTAAAATTCTATTGTCTTTTTTATGTCCAAAGTATTTGTATTTTCATAAAGTTAACACAAAAGTATATAACTAAATGCATTTGGAATTAAATAAAAACAACTTTTCAGGATTCCAATTCAAAAATAGCAAAAATAGCCGATCTACAAGCTCAAAACTCGTCGCGTTTTGAGCTTGTAGATCGGCTATTTTTGCTACTTTTGTGTGACATAGAATGCCCAACAGTATAATTATGCAATGTTGCCCACATCTTACCCAGTGGCAGGTCGGTGCCGTTCCTCTGCAGACCATAAGGGTATGACCGGTAGCTGGGTGGAGAGCGAGGTGGTGAACTGCATGGTGAGCGTGGAGGTGACCAGGTTTCCTGTTCACATAAAACACAGTATAACATGTTATAGATACATGTGTCATGACTCATGTGTTCATACATATGTACAGGGGTGGACAGTAACAGAGTAAATGTACTTGAGTCCAGATTCTGAGGATCTTTACTCGAATATTAGATTATTTTTAATACTTATTACTCTTACTTGAGTACTTTTCCAAGACATATATTTTACTTTCACTTGAGTACATTTCTAGGGAGGCTGTAAAGTACTAAGTACTTTTAAGCCCACTCCACATCCACACCAATGATTCGCCATGCAACTCCTTACAACATGCAACTACTTGCAACCATTGTCCCCAATGGCAGTTGCAAGGAGTTGCATTGGTGTGGTTTGGCCTTTAGGTTGGCTGTTTTTTTTTCTTCCCTAAAATGCATATGGCCACACGTCTGGCTTCCCCCTCCGCTCGCCTCTTTGTTACATCTTGTATGGGAGTATAGGAGTAAAAGTATTTAGTTCCGGTTTCTCAGTCATTTATGTTTTTATAGGTGTTTCTGGAAGCTTTGTATAACGTAGTGGTTCTACAAGCAAGCACATCAGTGCATGCAATGCAGGTGGTTTCAGACAAAAGTAGCAAAAATAGCCGATCTACAAGCTCAAAACGCGTCGCAGTGCGACGCGTTTTGAGCTTGTAGATCTGCTATTTTTGCTATTTTTGAATTGGAATCCTGAAAAGTTTTTTTATTTAATTCCAAATGCATTTAGTTACGTACTTTTGTGTTAAGTTTATGAACTTAAATACAAATCATAGCGCACACTCACCTTCTTCTCCACGGTGGTCTCCAGGTGTCTGAAGGCTCCCCTGTCAGCCGGGGCCCAGACGGGCACAGGGCCCACAGAGACTCCAGACTGGGGCCCCTGAGGGTCCACGCTTTGGCTCACATACCGCAGCTCTGCTTCGTTCTTCAGCCCAACGAACCTGGGCAGAGGTAGATCTGAAGAGAGCCAACGACATGGCAGCTTAGTCATAGTCTTTTGAATACAATTCCATTTAGTTTTAGTCATATTTTAGTCATCAGAAATGTGTTCGTTTTTGTCTAGTTTTAGTCCACTAAATATAATAAGATTATAGTCGACTAAATCTACAGTTGATTTAGTCGACTAAAATGTATTTTGGCGGTGCCTTGATGGCGTCGTAATGGATGATTTTACAAGTAGATTTGTAGATCTGCTATTTTCAGAGTGCAACACCCGAGTGCAACCAAACATAAAATGACTTGTCTCTTACGGTGCGTTTTAACAGCGGGCGATCAGGATAGTATTTTCCGGAAGTTATATGTCTATGAGAGCCAGCAACTACTGGCGATAGGGCGAAGTGGCGATGAAAGATGGATTTTCTTTATCTTTTGGACGATGTCGCCCGGCGATAGCCCGAGAGTCGCCCGCTGTTAAAACGTACTGTTAGTTCTACTGGAACTCTTCTCCACTAGTCCCTCACTAAAGTTTTTATTTGTTGACAAAATATGTCAGTATATTTAGTCTTAGTTTTAGTCATCGTAGCTTAGTTTTTATTTTGTTTTTGTTTTGTTTTCATCAGTGAAAAAAGTCATAGTCATAGTTTCAGTCGGCTAAATCAACACTGACACCGGCCAACCTGTAGGACATACATGGGCAACTGGCGGCCCGGGGGCCACATGCGGCCCCCACCTTCACTTAATGCGGCCCTAGCCTGGGCAGCATTCCTTTTCGGGTATATGATCCGGTCGGAAAAAAAAAGAAAAGCGACCGGATCGCGACAAACCGGAAAGACGTCTCACCCCAAAATAGGTCCGTCCCCAAAATCCTTGATACGGCGTAGTTTAGCTTATTTTTTAAATATAAATGTGAGTGTACTTTCCAGAGACTATTTAGCGTCTGTATTATCCATATTATCCCACGGGGAAATTCTATTCCATTTAAATAGGGATTGGGGAACCAAAACAAAGCGGCACCGCAAAACCGGATCGCGACAAAACCGGAAAGAGGATGCTTTTTTTTTCTTTTTTCAGTAGGCGTGGTCTAGACCGGATCATATGGGCCTTCAGTAACGAATACCAGGCTTTCCTCCGAGGTGGAAAGACTGGTGATGCGAGGTTAATGCGGCCCACAGGTTAATATCGGAATACTGATATATTATTGATTTCAGCTGTTACAATTCCAAACATGCAAAAAATTGCAAAACATTTAATTACTTCAGTCTACATTAGTAGCTTAATGACTATAGTATTAAAATGTTATTGTCTTTTTAATGTCCAATGTATTTTTATTTAAGTTCATAAAGTTAACATAGGTATATCTAAATGCATTTGAAATTAAATAAAAATGTTACTTTTCAGGATTCTAATTAAAAAATTGCAAAAAATAATCAGGATTCCAATTAAAAAATTGCAAAAAATAATCAGGATTCCAATTAAAAAATTGCAAAACATAATCAGGATTCCAATAAAAAAAATAGCATTTTTGCTACTTTTGTGTGACGTAGAATGGCCTGACAGTATATGCAATGTGACCCTCTGGAGTGAGTGTGGAAATATAGTGGCCCTCTCCATCATCAAAGTTGCATCACCCCTGCTGTAGGAGTTGCTACAGAAGTGCAGCGACACAGATCAGATGGCCTTCCCTTCCCAAACCACCAACACGGCCAGCTGCAGTGTTTACAGCAGTGTCTGTCCAGCCAAGCCGGATGCACCATGGAGGAATCTAAACCTGGTCTCCACGGGTGGGTGCTTCATGTTTCTTTTGGAACTGGAAGTGCAAAGCGATGGCTTTTGGAGTGTTCATTTAACTCATTTAATGCGGGAATGCATTTACGGTGTCATTTTAGAATTTTAGCTATAACCATTATCTTAAAGTTTGGGCAATTCAAAGATTTGCATGATCTTTCACGATTTTCTAAAAATAGCAGATCTACAAGCTCATAGCACTGGCACTCTGTGCCACGCTATCTTTGAATATATATATATATATTTTTGAATATATATATTTTTTAAAGCAACATAACTCAAATCTTATTGCATCTGGGGATTCTACAAATGTCTTCTAAATCCTAACATTTTTTTTTTGTAAACGTTTGTTGATATATATCAGTGGTGCTCAAACTTTTTCATATCAAGGGCCCCCAAAATGAGGGCATCTGAAAATATGTTCTTCCAGGGACCCCCAGAAGCAAAGATTTGAGTTAAAATATATATATATTGAAAGACTTGCACACATTTTCACAATTTAAAAAAAAATAGCAGATCTACAAGCTCATAGCGCGGCACTCGGTGCCACGCTAGTATAGTATATAGCTTGTATATCTGCTATTTTTGAATAGCCAAAGAAAAAAGAAAAAAAATACTTTCCCGGATTGAATGGGTTAACAGATTTTGTAGCGTTTGGCATCACAAATGTATACAGTAAGTAAGTAGTGGCTTATTGTCAGTATATCTGCCGAGCAATGAGGGTGTCTATCCCCCTGACAAGGCACTAGACCCCTGATAGATGTATTGCTGAGGTGGAGCTTCAGTCCTACCATCAGCTCTCAGTACTTAATACCACAGACACGTCAAGCTGTGCTACGCATACGCTGAGCTGGCGCTGCTCAGGATCAAACCCAGATCTTTGCTATTCTAAGGCGAGCGCTGTCTGAGCTACCCTGACACATCTACCCACTGATCTACCCAGACTCATCTACCCACTGAGCCAGGGACGTGCACAGATAGACTCTAGGTGATGCTAGAGCACCCGCCCTTTGCCCTCTTGACCAGAGGTGCCCTTTTGAAAAAAAGAAAAAAAAACGTTTTTTTTCCCTTCAGTTTACAGCGGGGGTCTTCAACAGGGGGTCCTCAGAGCTACTACAGGGGGTCCGCCAAATCTTTGTGATATGATTTTTCTTTTTACCATAACCTCTCATAACCTAGCATCCCTTTTCTGAGGAGAACTTTAGCCAAAAATAGCAGATCTACAAGCCCACAACGCCTCGCGCTTACTTGAGCACCTGCCCCTCAAAGTGTCTGTGCACGCCACTGCACTGAGCTACCCAGACTCATCTACCCACTGATCTATCCAGACTGGAAAAAAAAATTGAAAAAACTTGTCAAAATTGTACTTAAGTACAGTACTTGAGTAAATGTACTTTAGTTACTTTACACCACTGTGTATAACCCATTCAAACTCAGTAAAACACCTTCTTTTCCTTCTTCCTTCTTCCTTCTTATAGTCCACCCACCCAGCAGTCACGTGCCAAGCAAACTCCAAGGATAAGACCATACAATAAGACCTTGTGTATGTTGTGCTGGATGGAAGAGCTTTGGGTTTTGACTGATGGTGTGCTCATGGAATCAGGGCTAAACGCACTTAGCTCCTTCCATCACGCGACACACCCCCCTCTCTCTCTCATCCAGATTAAGAACCAAATCCCAGGCATGTTAAGCTAAGCTCTTGATCCCTGTTTTGCTCTCACAAGACGACCCTGGCGACCCGGTGAGGCGAGACACTACTTACTTTGCGTGACGCTCTCCAGACGGACGGGCAGGCCAGACTGGGCGGCGGCCAGCAGCTTCAGGGCCACGTAGAACTGCGCCGTGCCAAAGTAGCCCAGCCGCTTGGCTCCACACACCTCTGTCACCTGCCAAGGAACATCCAGTCAATCAGTCATTATCACATCAGACAGTAAATGGCCCGTGAATGATGATTCTGCTTCAAACATTCTATTCATTCAACAGTATAGAGACTGACTATTAGGTAGGGTTGTACCGATTGAGGAAATTCTTTTTTTTTATCCCACGATTTTGTAACACATTTTTTCACCCAGTGCCAATGCCTAAGCTTGTAATCCTGGGCGCTACTCTCCCTCTGATAGACTGGGGAGAGCCCCGAACTGAGCTCATGCTTCCTTCAATGCATGAGGAGCTAGCAAGCCGCTTCTTATCACCTGACAGGGGGGAGTTTCCCCGGTAGGACGTAGCACGTGGAAGGAACACGTTATTCCAACCAGTTCCTTTCCCCTCTATCAGGCACCCCGGCTTACCAGGGGGAGGCAGTATAGAGACCAGGATTAGGGGACATGGGGAGAACATGCAAACTCCACACAGAAAGGCCATTTCACCAACCACACCTAGGGTATGGGCACTGATGACGTGGAGGAGAGAACAAGCCCACAGCGTCCCCGGCGGGATTCAAACCCAGGACCTTCTAGCTGCAAGGCGACAGCGCTACCGACTGCACCACCGTGCCCCTGAACCAATGTTTAACAAATAACAGTTTTAAAGTATTTCAGCCCTTCATGACACTATCTTTTAACGAGTACAAATTCAATAGAGTAATGAAATCAGTAAATGTCCTCTGATTCGCCAATACACTGATGTCTGTCAACAAGGTCAGTATTGGGCATTAAACGGATGATAAATCGGTATGTCCCTTTTTATAGGCCTGTAAAAATGTTATCCCTGAAATGAAGGCCGTCTTTTAATCCCTTTCAGTCAAATGAAACAGGGGCCTACAGAATATTTGTACAATACGTTTGTTTCACACAGTATCAAGATAAAGTGTGATGTGAAATGAGCCGATTAACTGAGTCTCTCTAGATGAGGATTATCATCAACACATTGGCTTTTTGTTTACCCGGAAACAGACCTCTTTTGATTAAGAGGAGAGATGTCTGTTTTTTTGGGGGGAGGACAAAAGAAGATTATAATTATATAGGACAGTTGAGTTGAGGGGAAATCCCACAGAATATGAAACGGAAGACAAGTCGCTTGTGAGGGAAGTTTCAACACATCCGTTGAACAGAATGTTAATGATGTTATAATGAATTTGGAGTGTGGCGAGGAGAAGGAAATAAGAGCCAAAAGAACAGCTCTAACCCATTTAGATTCTAAAAATGCCTTTTAAATCCTAAGATTTTTCTGAAAAAATATGTTGCTACAGTCAGTCAGTGATAGAAAAAGTACTCAATGGTCCGAAATTTACTTGAGTAAAAGTACAAAAGTATTGGTATCAAAGTGTACTTAAAGTAGCAAAAGTAGAAAGTACTAATTATAGAGAATGTCCTACTTCAAGTTTTCAAATGTATAAAAAAATCTTTTGAAAATAGCAGATCTACAAGCTTGATTTTCAAAGTTAATAAATAAATAATCTGATCCACGATCTCCAGGGACTTTTTTTGTTTTGTTCTTTATTTACCCAAGGTAGTAGCTGAGCACGAGTGCTCATTTCAGCAACGCCCTGCACATAGACACACACTTATACTGTTGGCCACTGAGCAGCTCCACTGGAGCAGTTGGGAGGTTCAGTGCCTTGCTCATGGATACTTCAGCGGTGTTGGGGGAGTGGTGACAGGATTACTGCATTACTCCTCACAGAAAGGCCTTTTCGCCAACCCCACCTAGGGTATGGGCACTGATGACGCGGAGGAGAGGACACGCCCCCATCGCCCACAGCGTCCCTGGCGGGAATCGAACCCAAGACCTTCTAGCTGTGAGGCGACAATGATTCATTCAGTCTTAACCCTACAATTTGACAACCAGTGGCAGAAATTTTGTACAACTTTAGCAATTCATTGAGGCAATAAAACTGGTCTCTATCCTCCCGTGTTCTCAAACGGCCCTAAACCCATGTACAGAATAGCCTATTATTTTGTACACAGTACGACCTTTGTCCATTTTGCCACGGCCTCTCTGCAATGTTAATGAGGACTGCATGGTGTCAAGATCAGTGGTCATGGTCAGAGAGAGAGAGAGAGAGAGAGAGAGAGAGAGCGAAGGAGAGAGAGAGAGAAGGAGAGAAGGACATAGAGAGAAAGAGAGAGAGAGAAGGAGAGAGAGAGAGAGAGAGCGAGAGAGAGAGAGAGAGAGAGAAATTGACCCTATTTTAAAATGGTTTATATTAAGTTATCTTTAATGTGATCATCAAACGCACATTTTGCGTTGTTCACATTCCTTTATTCTAGTATAGGCCCATATTTTATACATTTCTTTGTTTTGATTGCTTTGGCAATGTATATTCCCCATGCCAATAAAGCCCCTTTGAACTGAACGGGGAGAGAGAGAGAGAGAGAGAGAGCGAGAGAGAGAGAGAGAGAGAGAGAGAGAGAGAGAGAGAGAGAGAGAGAGAGAGAGAGAGAGAGAGAGAGAGAGAGAGAGAGAGAGAGCTCTTCTTGCGGCAACAAAGGATTAGCATGGATTAACTGAGACTAAAGTTCTTTCATAAACTACTAAAACCACAAGAATTCAAGTCCCGCTTAGTTTAGCTAGCTAGGTCAAAACAAAGAGCTAACAGTGCAGTGTAATGTAGCACTATGTCAGAGCATGGTATAATACAGTGGTTCTCAAACGTTTTCATGTCAAGGACCCCCAAAATGATATGTATTTGGCTGCGGACCCCCATCTCAAAAATATTTTGTGCCAGGGATAGTGCGCGGCACTCACTACTTCTAAAATTGTTAAAAGAACAACGCATCGTGATTTTTACTCACAGCCCATAAACATTTTAAATAGGGGAAACATGTGCTGACATGTGGAGGGAGATCTGACAGTAGAAGAGCAACAAAGCCGTTAATACCAGTTGTCTGATGAGGTTTTGGAAGGGGGGGGGGGGGGGTTGAGTGAGGTTCTGATCCCACCAACCACTTATTTCTAATTATTTCTGCTGACTTATGTCAGCGTCTATTTGTAATAGCAATCTACTGTAAATCTACAAATTAACTAACTTGATTTATTTCATAGCCACCAAAGACATCCGAAGATAAAAGCCACAATAAAGTCAGAGACTTATTCCCATCATGCATAAAATGTAGGCATACAAAAAGAATACAAACTATACTAACTCAAGTTTTCAAAAAATAATAAAAAGTACAACATTTGCCTGTGAGATGTAGTGGAGTATAAAGTATAGAAAAACGGAAATACTGTGAAGTGCCTCAAAATTCTATTTAAAGGCATAGGATGTAACTTTGCCTTGTGTTTACATAACAAAACAATAAATACATGTTTTACAAATAATTTCCCGCTATACTAGCAGCCACCGGAGTAGTGTGGTGGTGTTTACCTGCAGAAACACACTGCCCTCTTCTTGCTATATATAGGTGTTTTTACTGTTTGTTTATATGGCCCGGCAGAAAAGTGTGGCTCAATATTCCTCCCAAATTGTCAATATTCAATGTTTACATGTTTGAGAGTGAGAGAAACTTGTCCTCAATTTGCATTTGCTATTAGGAGTAAAATAAAGTTTGGGTTTATGAAAATTAAATGACTTTTTACCTTCTATGGAATATGGGTCAATTTTGACCCTTAACACCACAGATGTCACTATATTTGAATAATATTAACATTTTTTAAAGACTAATATTAGAACACACTTGTTTATTATAGCTAGATAACATCATTATCCATTGTCTTCCTTATAGGAAATGTAATGAGTGAATTTTAACATTATTATAATTGAAAATTAGCTGCCTATACCGAAAGATGAAACCCTAACCCAAACCCAAAATAACATTTTAAAAAGTGTTTACATGGACATGAATGCATAACAAGTCAGCTATGAGGTGGGGGAATTCTTTTTATTTTGGGCTCCAAAAGTGTCAGCAGGTTTCTAACACAATGCAAGGGTTAAGTAACAGTACTTGAGTAAATGTACTTAGTTACTTTCCACCACTGCCTGTATTGCTGTTGCAGAGCCCAGTCAGAAGGCGAGGTCGCTCTAGAGAGGTCATGTCTCTACACTGAGGGGACGGGAGTTCTCCTGAGGTCACTGGACAAAGCCTTGGGGCAATTATTTCAGGACGCGGCGCGGTGATAAAGCCGTGCTTCACCAGACAGACTGGAGATCTATATCCTGACGGTCGGCCGGGCCGGGCCAGGCGGGGGGGTTATTTTAAGACCCAACAAACAATGCTCAAAACAAAGTCTGCGTACAATGCTGCTCTTTCTCCTCTCAGAGTACTACATCACTGTCACATAAAATATATCCCGTTTCAACTGTAACCGCAGAACAACACTGCCTTCACACAATCGCCACTGTACACCACACACACACACACACGCACACGCACACACGCACACACACACACACACACACACACACACACACACACACACACACACACACGTAAACAATGTAGTCAAAGCTGCAATTCAGAACGTATTTGAATGAATAAAAACACAATTATCTTAATATAATTGTTTGATAATGTTATTACAATATAACTAGTACATCTGTATGGTAGAGCATTTTAACATGTAGCACTGCCTAAAGCTCATACACACAATATCTCCCCAGGCCAAGCGGAGGATTCCCTCTTGGCCTATAGCGTTCAAATTGCATGTATAGGACAGAAAACGTATGGATTACAGGCTAATTTACATAATGTATACCTTTCAACAGATTCCATCCACTCAGTCATAACGAGCGTGCATAATTAACCATATTCAGTTACTCAGCTATACGCAGCGTGACAAATAGGCGATAAAGAAGCGATACTCTCTGGGTCTCGGGTGATATGACACATTGATCGTGTGTTTACCAGTTTGCAGTTTTCAGTGTCACCGATTAAATAAACACAAATAAACCCCTACAGCATACATGGGCCGCATGTGGCCCGGGGGCCACATGCGGCCCCCACCTTCACTTAATGCGGCCCGCAGGTTAATATTGGAATACTGATATATTATTGAGTTCAGCCGTTACAATTCCAAACATGCGAACATGACCTGCTTTAATTACTTCAGTCTATATCAGTAGCTTAATGACTATAGTCTTTTTTATGTCCAATGTATTTGTATTTCATAAAGTTAACACAAAAGTATATAACTAAATGCATTTGAAATTAAATAAAAACACAACTTTTCAGGATTCCAATTAAAAAATAGCAAAAATAGCAGATCTACAAGCTCAAAACGCGTTTTGAGCTTGTAGATCGGCTATTTTTGCTACTTTTGTATGACATAGAATGCCCAACAGTATATGCAATGTGGCCCTCTGGAGTGAGTGTGGAAATATAATGGCCTTCTCTATCATCACAGTTGCCCTCCCCTGCCCTACAGTCATAATTAAATGTGACATGTTGGCATAGTGATACGATCATATAATATCCTCAGTGTTCATTTAAACCATTTGTAACTCTGTGAGAGCGTACAAATGTAACCAAATGAACCTGCAAGGGTCCATTTGGTTACATTTGTACGCTCTCAGGACATACTAAGGGCCCTATTTTTGCCGGTGCCTTATCCATTATCCCTAAACTTCTTCGCCATTTTTTACTATTTTCAAAAACATTTTCAAATAGCTCAACTAGCCGATCTACATCGACACGTTATGAGCTTATAGATTGGCCATTTGAACTATTTGAAAATGGTTTTAAAAATAGTCAAAAATGGCAAAGAAGTTTAGGGATAATGGGTAAGGCACCGGCAAAAATAGGGCCCTTAGTCACTTTGCCCTGTGTTTACAGTACATAACAAAACAACACAGACATCTTTTGACCATCATTTCCTTCTACACCAGCAGTCATCATCCCCTGGGATAGTGTGGTGGTGTTTACCTGCAGAAACTCACTAACCTCTCCCTGTGTTTTGGCGTTTTCACTGTTTTTTTGTATCCCAAAAACGTCCCCTTCTACCAAAACAAACAGTGAAGATACCAAAACACAGCAAGAGTGCAGTGAGTTTCTGCAGGTAAACACCACCACATTACCCCTGATAACACTAATAGCTGATAACGGCTGGTATAGAGAGAAATTATTGGTAAAACATTCATTCATTGTTACTGTTTTGTTATGTAAACACACAGGGCAAAATTACATACTATGCCTTTAACCAATTCAAACCCGGGAAAGCATCTGTGTCATTTTAGATTTTAGCTATATATATCTATATATATATAGCAGATGTACAAGCTCATAGCGCGTCACTTCGTGCCGTGCTATGAGCTTGTAGATCTGCTATTTGTGCAAATCTATTTTTTTTTACTAAAATCTTTCCATCTGAGGGGACCCTGGAACAAAATATTTGGAGATGCGGGTCCGTGGCCAAATACATACAGTTTTGGGGGTCCTTGACATGAAAAGGTTTGAGAACCACTGATACTGAAACATACGTTTTTCAGCAGTGTTCATTTTGTTGACTAAGGCTAAGACTAAAAGACTTTTTGATTTTTATATTTTTAAGATTTTTAAGACATTTCAGTAGACTAAAATAGGACTAAAACTAAATGGTGTGTTATTCAAAAGACTAAGACTAAGACTAAATCAGAATTAGCTGTTTTTCAGAAAACTGATTTAGAAGACATTTGTAGAATGGACCTCAGGTTTTAATGGGTTAAATGAACAGTGAGGATTGTACTGTGTAGTCAGGAAGTCCCATCATGGTGTTGACACACATGCACGCACACGCACACGCACACACACACACACACACACACACACACACACACACACACACACACACACACACACACACACACACACCCCGTCCAACAGGACAGGTTGGGTCGCCACGTTGTTTGTCATCACATCAGTACCACCAGCGTTGTCACATGACAACACTCAGGTGACTGTCACACACACACACACACACACACACACACACACACACACACACACACACACACACACACACACACACACACACACACACACACACACACACACACACACACACACACACACACACACACACACACACACACACACACCACTGATAAAAACCCTGGCACCTGTGTGAACCCGTGTTCACCTCTTGTGAACACAGTAAAAGACGGTGCTAATTTAACTCTGAGAGTGCACGACATAAATTATTGTACACTGGTGCAGTGGTGGAAAAAGTACTCACATTTTGTACTTAAGTGAAAGTATCAATACTGCAATGTAGAAATACTCTGTTGCAAGTAAAAGTCCGGAATTCAAGATTTACTTAAGTAAAAGTACAAAGGTATTGGTATCAAAATATACTTAAAGTACAAAAGTAAAAGTACTCATTATGTCTTTCACAAGTTTCAAATGTATGCAAATATTTTGAAAATAGCCGATCTACAAGCTCACAATGCGTCGCATCGCGACGCATTGTGAGCTTGTAGATCTGCTATTTTCAAATGGCCAAAATGAATATAGGGCTGAAGTGGGTAATGTATGTTTTGTAATAATAATCTGAATCTACAAAGTAGCTAGTGACTAAAGTTTTCAAATTATTGTAGTGGAGTAAAAGCACAATATTTGCCTCTGAGATGTAGTGGATTAGAAGTAAAAGTATAGACAATCGGAAATACTCCAGTAAAGTAAAAGTACCTCAATATTGTACATAATACAGTACTTGAGTAAATGTACTTAGTTACTTTACACCACTGGAAACAAGCAACTTGGTCTTAAGGCCAGTCCACACCAACGCAACTCCTTGCAACATGCAACTACTCGCAACTATTATCCCCATTGGCAGTTGCAATGAGTTGCATTGGTGTGTGTGTGTGGACTGGCCTTAAACTGTTTTGTTGCAAGGAGTTAGTTGGTACACTCTGAAACAAGGCCAAATAAACAACTACACTTTAGAGAGAGAGAGAGAGAGAGAGATAAATCACAAGATATAGATCACAAAGACATGATGGTAACTTAAATCAGATGTGAGGGGAGTGTTATCAATCATAATGACAGACCGAAAAAACAAGTAATCTCTAATAAGTGGATAACTATAGCCTGACATGGGAAAAAAGCTGTCATTACATTGTGTGTTTTTGTAGATGGTAATTGCGGCTCACGTAACGTTTGGACTAAAAGATTGGAACGTACTGTAAACATTGGCTGTGCTGGCAGTGAAGATAGTCTTACAGTCGATAACAGTGTGTCATCAGCTTGGTAATTGATTTGGTCTGATTGAGTCATGTTTTAGAAGGAGGCAGTGTGTGTAAACAGAGACACAGAGACAGCTAGGCCAGCAACCAGGAGAAGGCTACAATGTCCAAACTAATGGCCTATATGCACTCTCAACCCTCTGGGGAGCACACTCTTGTGACCAGGCTTGTTTTCCTTTTAACCACATCAACCCTGGCATAGCTTCCCCCACACCCCCCCCCCCAAATATATATATATATATATATATATATATATATATATATATATATATATATTGTTTTTAAAAGATTTATTTCGTGGCTTTTATGCCTTTATTGATAGGACAGTAGCCTGGCGGGAAATGTGGAGAGAGAGAGACGGGGAGTGACACGCAGCAAAGGCCGCCGGGATCGGGAGTCGAACCCGCGACACGCTGTCAGGCTGGATTATCATTCTAGGACGGTTACGCCAACCGTCCGGGCCAAAATATGTATTTTTGAAAATGTATTCATTCATTTATTTGTTTTAGCTAAATTACTTTTGTACAATTCGATAAGCAAATTGCCATTGGGAGGGTTTGGGATCGGATTCTGGGGTTGATTTATAATTCATTAATATGTTTCATCCTGTGTAATAATGTGTAAATGCCAATAAAAACACCTTTCATAAAAAAAAGTTGTGTATGGAGAGGGAGAGAGAGAGAGAGAGAGAGAGAGAAATTGCCAGATCAACAAACTCACAATGCATTCACAAGCAAATGACACTGATTATCCCCTGCATCGTCACTTCAGACTCACACCATCTGGACCAAGATACAAGAACCTTGAAATGGCAAGTTTTTGTCGCTTCAGCCATTGTGCTGCTGTAAGTGCCTCGCTGATGTGATGGTTCTGTGTACGCTGGGGACTTCATGTGTTGTCTTGGTGATATGTGGTTGTGTGTGATGTTGTTCTGTACTATATATGGTTATGTGTGTTCAGTTTTTCTGTTGGAACAGACTGTGAAGATGAGTATCCCTGAGGGGACAATAAAGACACATTGTGAGCTTGTTGGTCTGTAATTTTTGCTATGTGTCACAGTTCGTCTGATGTTGAGGAATCCAGCTCTTTCTAGACTATAATAGCTCAAAGATATTCTCCATCTTCCCTTGCTTTAAGTTGTCCATAATAAACACATTTACCCTTCAGAGGTGTTGTAGTCAGTAAACTGTGGACAAAGTTCATTGTGTTGCTGTAAATACGCTACAGGGTCAATCTGTTCACAGCTGAAACCACCTGCATGCTGATCTGTAACAGGTGTGGAGATGAATAACGGGTTTATGTCTGTGGCCTTGGACACATTATTACAGAAATGGATATCTGTCAATTAACATTGTGTACATATCATGACACACTCAAATCAATATCACGATTATTTAAAACGTTTGCCTTGATTACGATAAATTAATGATTGTTATAATTTTTTTACAGTGAAAATAACTTATCTACAAGCTTGCATATGCGCTATTTTCACTATTTTTGCACAACACAATGGGCTTCTCAACACATTAAGACGGTGAATGCAACACATCTGTGTCATTTTTATTTTATGAGCTTGTAGATCTGCTATTTTTTTTTGTGAAACCGTGAAAATATGTCCAAATCTTTTAATATATATTTTTAAAGCTTTTTTAAAAAATGTGTAACTCCAATCTTTGCTTCTGGGGATTCTACAAATGCCTTCTAAATCCTAATATTTTTTTGAAAACGTATGTCGCTATGAGCTTGTAGATCTACTATTTTTGAATGTCGCGCTATGAGCTTGTAGATCTATTTTTGAATAGCCAAAGAAATCTAAAAAATTACACTGATGCGTTCCCGGTCTTAATGGGTCAAGAACAAGCCAAATCTGATAAGACAGCGGGACAAGACAAGAAGTGTTCAAAACAGTTACTCTGCCCATGCAGCCAAGACTTTTAGAGAGAACAAAAAGTTGAAATCTTTCCCAGTTAATATCATAACCGCAACAACAGTACTGCTTATCTCATCACTTTTTTTCGCTGAAACAAAGGAACTACTGGTCTTTTCCTGTGACGTTGCGTGACACAGATGGCCCGTGAGCCAGCGCTGAGGGTTAGGAGTGAGCGAGCAGACATCCTACTGCAGGGCTGTGTGTGTCAGGGTGTCAGTCAGTCAGCACAGCAGTGGTGGAAAAAGCAGGCTACTCGAATTCTTTACTTAAGTAAAAGTATCAGTACTGAAATGTAGAAGTACTCTGTTACAAGTAAAAGTCCGGAATTCAAAATTGACTTGAGTGAAAGTACAAAAGTATTGGTATCAAAATGTGCTTAAATTACCAAAAGTAGAAAGTACTCATTATGCAGAATGTCCCGTTAAAATGTCGAAAAGTCTTTTGAAAATAGCAGACCTACAAGCTCACAATGCGTCGCGATGCGACGCATTGTGAGCTTGTAGATCGGCTATTTTCAAATGGCCGAAATGCATACAGAGCTGAAGTGGTTAGTGTATGTTTTGCAATACTAATCAAAATCTACAAAGTAACTAGTGACTAAAGTTTTCAAATAATTGTAGTGGAGTAAAAGCAGAATATTTGCCTCTGAGATGCAGTGGAGTAGAAGTAAAAGTACTGAAAATTGGAAATTGTACTTAAGTACAGTACTTGAGTAAAATGTAGTTACTTTACACCACTGACAGCCAGCCCCCCACCCCCGCGCTACAGCGGCCTGCCTGCCAGGCCGGAGATCCAGGAAATGGAGCTCCAAGCCCACACTTCCTGACACCAAACACAGGGACAATGGGAGGGAGGCCCCTAGGGGCCACGGGGACCACTAAACCTGCTGTGTTTATGTGCTGCTCCATGGACAACATAATAAACACATTCATATCTCAACATGGCAACTGTTTTGAAACACTAAACTGTCAGAATAAAGGAGTAGTGGTTTGGATATAGTGTTGCTGATGCAAACATATTTATGACTGTGCAGTGGTGTAAAGTAAACTGAGTACATTTACTCAAGTACTGTACTTAAGTACAATTTTGAGTTTTTTTTTTTTACTTTACTGGAGTATTTCAATACTTTTACTTCTCCACCACTGTAACATCTCAAAGGAAAATATTATACTTTTACTCCACTACAATTATTTGTAAACTTTAGTTACTAGTTACTTTGCAGATATAAATTATTGTATTATAAAACATACATTAACCACTTTAGCCCTATTTTACACATAGGCTATTTGAAAATAGCAGATCTACAAGCTCACAACGCGTCGCATATAGCGACGCGTTGTGAGCTTGTAGATCTGCTATTTTCAAACATTTATGAACGCAGGCCTTTTACTTGTAACAGAGTATTTTCATATTATGGTATTGCTATTTTTACTTAAATAAAATATCTGAGTACTTCTTCCAGAGAGGGGCAGTTTCTTTTACTTACAGCGTGGGCTATCTATTGGGGACAATTAAACAGCGCCTAAAACATCACAATGTTGGCAGAGGAATTATTTAAAAAAACATGGACCCTTATTTCCGCAGCATACGGTGCATTCTTATTTTGGGACACATTGAACTTTCAAAAAATGCTGCATGCCGACTTTTCCTCAGAAATGCCTACAGGGCTACAGAATTTTGAATTTCCGGTCCTGACTAAATGTTCAGTCTTAACACTTTCCAGCAGTGGGATAAAGTAACATACAAGTACATTTACTCAAGTACTGTACTTAAGTACAATTTTGAGGTACTTGTACTCACTTTGTAGACGCATTGTGAGCTTGTAGATCTGCTATTTTCAAAAGATTTTCATACATTTGAAAACTTGAAATGGGACATTCTGCATAATGAGTACTTTCTACTTTTGGTACTTTAAGAACATTTTGATGCCACTACTTTTGGACTTTTGCATTTCGAATTCCGGGCTTTTACTTCGAACAGAGTATTTCTATAGCCTACTGCAGTATTGATACTTTTACTTAAGTAGAAAATGTGAGTACTTTTTCCACCACTGCTTTCCAGACTACTGTTGTTACTGTATGTGTTGGAGACTCTGCTACATAAGCTGTTCAGGAAGGAAACTGTAACATGCTACAGCCTTTTTATACAGGCTACTTTTTGGTGACAAGTGACTCAACAACAGACTACTGAACACAAGACTCAAAGGAAGCAGCTGGCACAACAACTATTTCAACAAAAACAAACAAACACACATTGCGTTTATCTCCTTTAGGCTACTCTATAACAAACACATGCAGCTATATAATGTTGAATTACCAACTTCACAGTTATATCCAATCACTGAATTAGATCTTGTATTTATTTTTGTATCAAGCCTACTGTTTGAAATACAATATTTTTGAATGTTTTCTATGCTTTGAATAGTATTCTCTGTCCACTCACACACTCACACAAACGCACATGCATGCGCACACACACACACACACACACACACACACACACACACACACACACACACACACACACACACACACACACACACACACACACACACACACACACACACACACACACACACACACACACACACACACACGGGAGGACCAAGAGATGAAACAGATGATAATGATGATGATCGATGATGATGACGAGACAGACAGATGATCATGAATGAAATCCCATATATGGTGTTATGTTGTATAAGCCCCCCATACATCTATCATCACACACCCTATACAGCAGCAGTCTTCACACAGACCATGCATACTGTAGATAGATAAAGGTTTATTTTGTATTAAATGTCTTGCTCCTCATCTCTCTTCAACAGAGCATAGAGGTGTATTTGGTATGAATGAAATGTCTTCAACAGACCATGCACAGACTAGGCTACTTATAAACGCTTGATCAATGCAAGGTGCGTTCTCTAGGCTCTAGGCTACAGTAGCCTACAGTACATCTCAGTACACCGCAGTTGCCACGCTGTATGAATATTTTTGAAACATGCATGCTAGAGTGTGTATGTAACTTTTGAAAATAGCAGATCTATACAAAAAAATAGCAGAAAATAGCAGATCTACAAGCTCACAATGCGTCGCCATGCGACGCATTGTGAGCTTGTAGATCTGCTATTTTTCAAATGGCCGAAATATTTTTTACTACAGTGTGTGATGTACTGTACACATGTGTAATAACACATGTAATAACATGTAATAACACATATAATAACATGTAATAACACACATATAACACTCACTTGATGCAGGGCTTCTGGGGGCAGCTGGGAGGTCTTGAACAGCTCCGCCACCTTGCCGGAGGACAGCTTCCCCGATCCGCCGCTGATGCTGTCAGTCTGACAGAGGAGGTGAAGACCCGAGTAACATCTGTGTTCCTCCTCATCCAGGGAGATGAAGCTCCCTGCAGACCCCGTTACTGTTACTGCTCCTGCTGCACCTCCTCCTGCAGGAGATGCACCTCCTCCAGCACCACCGCATTCCTGATCCATTCCTCCCGCTCCGGTCCAGACAGAGACAGGCGCATAACACTGCACTAGACCCGCATGTTACTGGAACCTGAACACCGTGTTGTGTTGGTTAACGTGCAGCCGGACGAGGCATCGGCTACACTGTAGCCTCTCTTTACTACAGGACGGACAGATCAGCCTCTCTCAGACAGCTGCCTGCGACAGACAGCTAGGCTCTGTGAGTGTGAGTGTGAGTGTGAGTGTGAGTGTGTGTGTGCGTGCGTGCGTGTGGGTGGGTGTGTGTGTGTGTAGCTACTACTAGACTCATTGCCTTTCTCACTATACTGAGATTATGACTGGTTGGTTGTAGCACTACCCCTGTGCGCCACCTGGAGGCACTGCCGAGTATTTCTTTTTAAATTATAGCCTGCACACAGTGGTGTAAAGTAACTAAGTACATTTACTCAAATACTGTAAATTGTACTACTTGTACAATTTGGTATTTTTTTTACTTTAGTGTAGAATTTGCCATTTTCAATAATTTTACCTCTACTCCACTACATTTCAGAGGCAAATATTGTACTTTTACTCCACTACAATTATTTGAAAACTGCACCTCGCACTGCACATGTACTGGTTATATTGTATTGTACATACTATACTAAATACTATACTGCCATCTATTGGTGAAGAACATATATACACACCAGGAGATAATATACACACCAGGAGATAAAAACAAAATAAACAGTGAGATTGTATGATTTTTATAACAGTTGTCACATGAGTATCTATTGTTGTACAACTGCTAGTGCTATATGTTTACTTATTGCTTTAAAGATATTTTTTGGGGGCTTTTCGGCCGTTATTTATAGTTTTACAACTACAACTATGTCAGCAGTCCGGCCCATGTCTTCTTTCCATTTACACATATCAGAGGTTCCTGATTTTTCTGAAATTGGCAGCCCACCTGAAAATGTATTTTCTGTTTATTAAAGAGCTGGAGACTCCTGTTAGTGAGCAAACACTATAGCAATGAGTACTATCATATTTATTTTAATAAAAAAACTAAACTAAAAAATATCACTTACACAACATTTAAATTGCAATTTTTTCCCTCTGCACCTGATACCTCTTTGCCAAATATAGCAGACCTACAAGCTCACACTTGTAGATCGGCTATTTTTGGCTAAAGTTCTCTTCAGAAAAGGGATGCTATAGGGTTCACGTGGTTAATGTAAAAAACAAAACAATCATATCACACAAAGATATGGCGGCCACCCTGTAGTAACTCTGAGGACCCCCTAGGGGTCCCGGACCCCCTGTTGAAGACCCTTTGGTTTAAACACCTTCCTGTTCCTGACTGTTCATAAACAAGATTATGACTATGATTCAACTGTAATGTGAGTGATTTGTTGAAGGGCGTGTGTCATCCAGGTTTACACGTCCCCATAAAATGTTTGTTATTGGCTGTTAATTGATATTTTATGAGCGCAAAAGATCATTCAGTTGTGCAATAAGCACCTTGCCTTCATCCATCAGTGTGTACATAGAAGTATGTTAGTGAATAATATTAAACACAAGATGGAATATCAGTTGTCTTCAAGCAGAGCCACGGTCTAACATCTGCATTAAACCACACACCCCGAGGAGGTCAGTGGTGTAAAGTAACTAGTAAGTACATTTACTCAAGTACTGTACTTAAGTACAATTTTGAGGTACTTTTACTTTACTGGAGTATTTCCAATTGTCTTTACTTTTACTTCTACTCCACTACATCTCAGAGGCAAAGCAAAGCAAAGCAAAGCAAAGTTTGTTAGCAAAGGGTGTCGGACTAAGCACGAAGCTTGTTTCCAGCCGGACCCTGCATGGAAGCCTTGCTCAAGGGCTATTCAGCGGTGATTCATGATTGATGTGATGAATTGGGGAATCGAACTAGGGACCTTCCGGTATCAAGGCCGCCCCTCTAACCACTAGGCCACCGCTGCCACCTTGGGAAATATTATACTTTTACTCCACTGCAATTCTTTGAAAACTTGAGTTACTAGTTACTTTGCAGGTATACATTATTATTATAAAACATACATTAACCACTTTATCCCTATTTTATAGCTAGGCTATTTGAAAATAGCCGATCTACAAGCTCACAAGCTTGTGAGCTTGTAGATCTGCTATTTTCAAACATTTTAGTACTTTTACTTTTCATACTTTAAGTACATTTTGATAAATTTAGAATATCTGACTTTTACTTGTAACAGAATACATTGCAGTATTGATACTTTTACTTAAGTAAAACATTTTGAATACTTTTTCCACCACTTGAGGAGGTGAGGAACAAGATGATGTGATGTTTATGGTTGAAAGAATTTACTCCAGGCTCTGCAGGGCATAATGGAGGATTTACCACTTTAACTCTGCTGTCCATAGTTTGGGCATGTCATTAATATGCAAACATTTTCAATACTTCTTTCAAAGTCTTTCGAAAATAGCAAACATAAGACGAAGACTAGGCTATAGCCAACACGTTGTGAGCTTATAGATCAGCTATTTTTGATTGGCCAATGGCTGAAGTATAAGAGATCTTTGAGGCCAAAACGTCGTTTGCTGAATACAGTTCTTTACAAGTTCTAGAAGACAGTGTGCCGGAACCTCTCTATCATTGACATCAAAGATCTCTTTGTGTTCATCTGGACCTTCCTTTTTGTCCTATACGCACCTGTCGTTAACCTTTGGGGTGTGCTTCGGCCTTCTTTTCAACAATAGCTGAAGTATAAAATAGGACTTGAAGTGATTAACCATGACACCGAATAGTCACCTGATACACAGTATATGAATCTATTACAATGCTGAACTCATGCTCGTTGAAACCTACAGTCAAAGTCTACTGGTTAAAGTCTAAAGTTATACTGACTAAGACAAATGCACCATCCCAACCACTAACTATTCACAGGAGGAGGCCTATGCCGTAGTGCAGTGGTTCTCAACCAGTGGTCCGGGGACCACCTTGAGGGGTTCCAGCAGGTGGTCCCCAGCTAAATGATGGAGAGTTGGTGACCAAATGGACCCTTATAGATCTTTAACTCTTCAGAGCGTAAAATGAAACCAAATGGACCCTTATGGGTCCATTTGGTTTCACTCTCAAGAGTTAAATTATTGTTAGACATCTGCATTACTTAATTAAAGAATTGTTATTTTGATCAACGTTTGCCTGTTATCTCTCCTAATGGTACCAACATCAATACAGCATGGATGGAATTGTGGACAAAATCTTATCCAACAATAACAAAATATTCTAAGTCTTGGGTCTGAGAGTCTAAATCTCATCCAACGGTGGTTCCGTGGCTCAAATGCCAAATAAATAATGGACCTTGATATGAAAAGGGTTGAAAACCACTGCCGTAGTATCAAGGGCTAGACCGCCAGGCTTCTGAACAGCTTCCACTGATTACCATCACATTGCTGAACAAGAGAAAGTGCTCCTCGGAGCACAGGTCTCCACCAGGTCAGGTAGGTTATTGTGGCCTCCTGGTGGCGCTAAAATAGGCCGATGTGAAAAAGGTGCCATTTCTTCTTAGGCCTTGCATGATCTTGTATAGAGATCATGTGTACCGATTTGCATGAAATTTGGATAAAATGGGAAGGAGTAGCATAAAAGAAAATGTTTTACATAAGTCGGCCTCCTGGTGGCGCTATAAAAGGCAGATGTGAAAAATGCAGGGCAAAGGTTTTTCCTTGACCTCTAGGGAGTGAGCATACAAAGTTTTACACAGATCGGTGCAGTTATAGATAAAAACACAAATCGGCCTGTTATAGCGCCACCATGAAGCTGATTTGAAAAAAATCAAATTGTATTTCTTCCTCTGCCTAATGGGAATGTGCGTGCAAAATTTCACGGAAATTGCATGCCGTTTTCATGATTTGAGGCATTTTGTTCAAAACTGAGCACTCCAGCAAACTTTGGAAGACGTTTTGAGCCAATCAGGATGGAATAATGACTATGTATCAGGGCTATATAAAGCAATGACTACACCACATATAGGAGTGAGGGATCCTTTAAACACATTAACCATATACTGTATATATAGATATATAGATATAGATATATAGGACTGAACAAGGTAAGGTTCCCCAGAAAGGTACGGGTTCAGAATGAACAGAACCAGATGTATCAAATGTGTCAAGTTTATTCAAACAGTTGGTATAAAAAATAGTCAGGTTAAAATACAGAAAGGAAGAAAGCGGTTAGTATTACTGGGAGTTCTGCAAAGGGACTAAACCCAAGAGGCAAAGGGGCAATAAGGGTAAGGGCTTCGGGGCCTACTTGGGCCTCTAAACTAAATATAAGAAATTAAACAAATCAAATCCAAATAATGCAAAACCAAAAGCAAATAAAGTAAATAAGTAAATCAAAACAAAATACAAATACGCAAAATCAAAATCATGCAATGCTACTTAATGGCCCTGTATAGTTCTGTCCTCAGTCAACCCTATTGCACACAGTCCAATAGCAAAAACCCAGTCTAAATAGTATGGCACGGTGGGAAAAACAGTGATGGTTAGTTCAGCTCCTACAAAAAATCTAATAATAAAGCATTAGACCAACACTCCAACAATTCATCCCAGACATTAGGCCCCTATAGCAAGATCACAAAATACAGCAAAATAACAAACATACCCAATGAGTCAATATATGCCCATGGCTCCCATTGATATAGGCCTGCACAGTCACAGGGTACTGCTGCTCAAAGGACCTGGAGGCTTCTGGAAATACAGATATGTATTAGTAATTAACAATAGGCCTAATATTGGCAGGCAGCTTATCTAAACTCTTATATATATAGTATTGCTACAATGAGTCATAAAAACCTCGTCATTTGTTTCAGATTGTCTTACAGAGAATTAGTCTGTACCCCTCATGCCTCCAGGTCTCTCTCACAAACACTCAAGCCAGGCTTCTGGCTAGACAGGAGGCCACAAACCTGGCCACCCCTCTTTATGCACTTTCCTTAAAGGGCCAGTGCTACATAGAGATACAGTGTACAGATTTGCGTGATTTTTGGACAAAATCTGTAGGAGTACAAAAAATATGTTTTGCACAAAGCGTCCCCCTGGTGGCGCTATAAAAGGCCCATGAGAATAATTTGGGGCAGAGGTTCTGAATTGGCATCCAGGGAGTGTGTGTGTGCACTGTTTTGTTGCGATCAAGCCAACGGTGCCGGAGATTAGCTTGTCACAGACGGACAGACACACGGACACACACACGGACACACACACGGACGGACGGACGGACGGACAGGGGGCAAAACATACTCTCTCTCGCCATGCCTTTCGGCCTGGGGGAGACACCAAGGCCAGCCTGGCCTGTCAAAATGTTTTTCTGCCCTTCATGTGGATATGTTCCTCTGTGAAGACTTTAGGCTACTTTTCCAGGACCATGACATGTAGATTTTCTTTCCTTTTTTTGTTGAAGTTTCTGCCCTATATGTGTCTTTGCACCTGACGTCTAATCATGCATATACAGTACACACCTGCCGCTATGTGGACCGACTAATGTCAACATCACCATCATCAACATAAACATTATTTGTACAGCACCTTGCATACAAAACGTGCAGTTGACCCTAAAGGACTGCTAAATGACCCTGCTTACCATTAAATAAGCAAGAACATAATGTATGTTCTTGTGCATATCATCACAGAACTCACATGGTGTACAAATGAACACTGATGGTTTTACAGTGTGAATAAATAGTAGCAGTCGGGGGGGGGTGCGTCTGTTACACTATCACCTCTCTCCCTGAACAAACAGTTGTTCCACGCTAGTATATGCACTTCACTGTTTCCATGCAATTACGGCTGGGGGTGTTAACCATTTAAGTCCTGTTTAAAAAAAAAAAAAAAATAGACGACCTGCAAGGCTCACAACACGTTCCACCAAGGCGTGTTGTGAGCTTGTATTTTGGCTATTGTTTTTTTTTTTGTTTTAAAAGTTTAGAAACGTTCCCTATAAAGATGTACAAGATCGGCTATTCTATGTGTTCTATGTTCTATATTTTGTACTTGTAGATGTGCTATTTTCCCTATTATGTAAAAAAAAAAAACTGTACTGTGTACAGTATTTATTTATGTATGCATGAATTGATTTATGATTTATTATCTGATTTATTTGATTTGCACAACAGTTTATATATACATTATGCATGATATGATAGTTCTTTTCATGGGAAAGTTGACAGTTTATTGTTGTGCCGGTGAGGTAAGAAAACCTAGGGGGGGCTTATGCGAGTACCTCACCGTTTACATTACATATGATTTGACTTATTCAATATTAAACATATAAAAACATACACAAACAATAAATGCATGCATGCATGCATACATGCATTCATTTCTCCTGTAACAACATGCCCAAAACAGTGTTGCCAGGTTGAAAGCAGTTAACTGCTTAGTATCTTCTCATAAAGAGGGCGTGTGATAGAGAAGGTATGTGTGTTGGCTTAACCATTAAGTTGGAGCCGCTGTGTGTGTTCCTGAGCTGACCCTGTGCTGGTCATTGTTTGACTGAACCACTGCCTGGAGCACATATACATACATATACCTGTTTGTACTGTTGGTGATGTTGGAGAGACTGGCACTGCTGCTCTGCCTGGCACCTGCCCTGGCACAACCCCTATGTGAGACTGGTACGTATACGTAACCCTCTGCCACTCTAATAACCAGTGGTGGAAAAAGTACTGAAATGTTTTACTTAAGTAAAAGTATGTAGAAATATTCTGTTTCAGGTAAAAGGCCTGTGTTCAAAATGTTCACTTGAGTAAAAGTACAAAAGTATTGGCATCGAAATATACTTAAAGTACCAAAAGTAAAAGTACTCATTATGCAGAATATTCCTGTTTCACTGGTTATCATAATTATTTCTAAAATGTATACAAATCTTTTGAAAATAGCAGATCTACAAGCTCACAATGCGTCGCATCGCGACACATTGAGTGAGCTTTGTACAGAGCTTTCTATACAATGCTATTTTGTTTTAAGTTATGTCTGTGTGGATGGTTAAGTCTGTATGTGGGTTTCATGAATATTGAACCAATCCAAAGTATTTATTAACCAGAGCTTGTTACAGAATAATAACTACATCAAATCCATTGGAACGCAGGTTCTTTTTTCCGTTTCCTGAAAAGCCTTTTGGACATACAAGGTGTCTACCAGACAGTGAAGATATGTTTATAATATACATTACAGTGTCAGTATACTATTTGTAGATTATTGGGGGTCTGGTGTTTAGAATGATTTAATGTCTTAATGTATATACTTTGTTGACCGGGGTCCTCCTGCATGGGTCTACTAACCTTTTTCCCCTCTACACCAAAATCTTCACTGAAAATAGATGATTTATAAGCTCACAACGCATCGCAATGTGAGGTGTTGCGAGCTTGTAGATCATCGATTTCCGCAGAATGTTCGCCTTTTGTGACATGCCCAGAATAGGGGCGTTGGGTTCATGTGTTAGGTAGGTAGTGTGACCAAAATGTCTTGGTTCTTTAGATATTTGATATTAATTTTATCAGACATGCCCACCTCCTATATAATTGAACTTCAAACTCAAATTTAACCATTTAAAAAGAGAGAAAAAAGAAGAGGCGCTGCAGGGATTATTCAGTGGCTCTGATAGATAGGTGCTCTTTGGTGACACAGGTAGGAACATATGAACAAAAAAAAGGATTTCCAAAGAAGTACTGCTTGCCAAAAAAGGTGTGAAATGCAGACTTGCAAAGAAAAGAATTCCAAGGCACTCCATCTCAAGTGAAAAAAAATATAATTTATTTAGAGCAAGGCAAATGAGTATGACAAATTTAACCAAGTAACTTAAAATACTGTCTGGGATGCACACAAAAGCCAGAGAAGACTTCAAAAGAGACGTGTTTTAAAGTGAAATACCCCTTTAAGTACAGAGGATTCCAATGAAGTTCATGATTAATCTAAAAAAAATGCACATCCGTTGAAACTGCAGCCTTCCTAACAGTGTCAGGAGCTGTCAGCAATAAACACAACCAGGAACTCCCTATTAAACACTATTCTGAAAAACTTTACAAAATAAATGAAGTTTTACAGTTGAAGCCCTTAGAATTTTTATCATCCTTCAAAATAATGACTTGGATAAAACAATGCTCTTTTCTTATCTTGCCTGTGTTTCTGGACATTAGCAGTAATGGTCTTTGTTGGGAGTACATTGTATGTAGCGTGTTGTAGCTACTGTACAGAACACTCAGTCTATACCAAGGGTCTTCAACGTTTTTCAGGCCAAGGACCCCTTAGCAGAGAAAGAGATGAAGCAGGGACCCCCACTACATATTGTGTAAAATAGTGTTGCTTTTTCATAGATTACATAACTAGCTTCATATAGACTTGTTTGACAGCACTATAGTCAGTGTTGCGTAAGTTAATGTTTTTGTTTGTTTGTTTACACTTTATCTTTTCTATATGAATATGTCGGATTCATATTAGGCTAATGTGTATTTTCAGATATTTTACCATATCGATATAGTTTATAAACCATCAATAGTAAACTTGACCTTTGCCTCTGTACTTGGTCTATACTCTTTTTTTTCTCCCCTCTACACCAAACTTCTTCGCCAAAAATAGTAGATCTGCTATTTTTGGGAAATGTTCCCACCAGAATAGCTAAGTGGTAAAAATGTAAATGTAAACCACACAAAGATTTGCCGGCCCTATAGTAACTGAGGCCCTGTTGAAGGCCCATGGTCTATTACTGTATGATTACTTTATCTTTAATACAGCTACTGTAGTCTTTTAGGAGGTAATCTAGCTACTGTATTGCAACCATAAAATTGTCACCACATTCCTAATATATTCAGGCTAATGTGTTGTTTTTCTGTAGGCAGTGCGTCACCTGGATATGAAGTCCGACTCAGCATCAAAACAGCTCTGGGAGACAAAGCTGTATGTGTTTTAAAAAAAATCTACATATCTATCAAATTACAAATCACTGTTTGATCTTAAATGCTTGCTTTATATCGATCCAATTCAGTCCTATAACATCCTACCCATCATTCACTATAGTGAACCATAGAATATGCCTTTGTAGATAATAAAACTACACATGATTTGACAGTATAAGTGTGAGTACATATTTGAGAGGGCAAAGGTGTAGCTGGTGATTGTGCAACCTTGAATGTCTTTCCTCAAAAGCAGAGTGCACACTAACGTTGTGTTGTTTTATGTGTAATTACACTAACATTGTGTTGTTTTATGTGTACCACAGTAGTACACACTAACATTGTGTTGTTTTATGTGTACCACAGTAGTACACACTAACATTGTGTTGTTTTATGTGTACCACAGTAGTACACAGTAACAATGTGTTGTTTAATGTGTACCAGAGTAGTACACAGTAACATTGTGTTGTGTCATGTGTAACACACTAACATTGGTTTGTTTCATGTGTAACACACTAACATTGGTTTGTTTCATGTGTAACACACTAACATTGGTTTGTTTCATGTGTAACACACTAACATTGGTTTGTTTCATGTGTAACACACTAACATTGGTTTGTTTCATGTGTAACACACTGACATTGGTTTGTTTCATGTGTACCACAGTAACATTGGTTTGTTTCATGTGTAACACACTAACATTGGTTTGTTTCATGTGTAACACACACTAACATTGGTTTGTTTCATGGTACCACAGTACAAATGGAATGACAATGAGATGTTCCTTTTCCGAGCCACTCTGGCGTTCGCCATGAGGACATACTTCAATTCTGAGAATTACAAGTAAGACCTTTATTTCCCCATGATAGCCCATGTCTATAATGGATTATAAAATGCTCATAACACTGTATAATTGAAGTTAATATTTTGTAATAATAATCATCATACGTTAAAAAAAATCATTTTTTAATGACTCATTATGATCTTAATACTTCATGATTACTGGACACACAGTCTTTTTTTCTTTTGGCTGGGATCATAGTGTATCATAATTCTCACAGTCGTTAAACATTATGATTTTATAATGACTGTTATGTAAGTCACTAAAAGTGGTCCACTGGGTGCTTTAATTAAAGTGAAACAACTTTGTGACTGTATTTCCTGCTGCAAAATGCTGACACAACGTACATCGTGTTGTGGAACATCTCCATTGTGTGCAGTATCCTGGTGTGATTCATTTTTCAATTCATTGAGTAATCGAGTCATTATTATTGTTCTTAAATTTATTTAATTTTCTTTTAACGAATCGACATGATAAAAAAAAAAATTGCGACCAAAAAGATTAGTCTGATTAAGCGCTTATTTTATGTTGTGGTGTCGCACATAAATAGGTAAAATAGTAGATGTACAAGCTCACAACTTGTACATCTGCTAGTTTCACTACTCTTGAAAATCGATAATTTTATCGATCATTTGTTTTATAATCGACTTCATTTAAAAAAAATATGAACTGTAGTGTTAACTGTGTTGTGGATGGTTGTCAGTGTGTCTAGTATCCTGGTTTGTGGGGACACGCCCAGGGTGTCCTTCTGGTTCGTGGTGGTGTCACCTGAGAACCCTACACTGCTGGTTGACAAGCTAGACGTGGAGAAAGCTGTAAGGTAAAGACACACACACACACGCACACGCGCGCACACACACACACACACACACACACACACACACACACACACACACACACACACACACACACACACACACACACACACACACACACACACACACACACACACACACACACACACACACACACACAGCACTTTGGTTGACTTTGGTCTTTGTAAACGTGCTCTATAAATAAAATTTGAGTTGAGTTGAGTTGAGTTGAGTTGACACACACACACACACACACACACACACACACACACACACACACACACACACACACACACACACACACACACACACACACACACACACACACACACACACACACACACACACACACACACACACACACACACACACAATCCAATCACACGTCATCTCACTGCTACACCACTGAATCCTAGATAAATAAATTAACAACTTAAACCATTAAGGCCTGAGGTGTAGATTCTACAAAATCATTGTCCTCTAAATCCTAATTATAGTTTTTTAGAAAACGGTTTTCTGAAAAACGTACGTTGTTATTTCAGTGGTTCTCAAACTTTTTCATGTCATGGACTTCCAAAATTATATGTATTTGGCCCTTGGACCCCCATCTCAAACTATGTTGTTCCAGGGACCCCAAGAAGCAAAGATTTGAGTTTAAAAAATGTTCGCTTTAAAAGAATATGCATGTATATTCAAAGATTTGCACACATTTTCACAATTTTTCAAAAATACTCTATGAGCTATACGCTATGAGCTTGAATATCTGCTATTTTTGAATAGCCAAAGTGAAAATAATACTTTTTAGCTCAAATCAAGAAATTACAACGTGCATTTTATTTCAACTACAAACTATTTAGCAGTTGTAGTAGATTGTAGCCTGGCATGGCCAGACTAATATCACTGCGTAGATATTAGTCTGGAATCTCTGTGTGAAACCTGTATTTCCGAGGAGAAAATTAAAAGAAATGCCTCTGGTGATGAACCCGCCCCATATTTGCATTCTGGGCCCTGATTAGTCCCTCACAACTTCGGAGGTAGAGAAATCCAATCTCTATTGAGAGGGGCCAGACCTAATCTGCCGAGGGCAATTTTCTTTTTGCAATGGCAGATTCGTCTGGAACCAGGCTAGTTAGATTGCAGATATAGATTGTTAATACAAAACTTACAGTACATTACAGTGATACATGATGAAGTACGTATTATTATAGGTTAATCTACCAAGCAACACATCATAATTAAAATCAACCCCACCTTCACCAGCTGCAGCATTGAAAAGATGAACACATTACTAATCCAATACTATTGTGAAATGGATCATTATGCGTAATGTGTAGCCTACTTCTGTACTTATTTGGTATATGTTTGGTAAGTATATTTTCATGCCAATGCTTACTTTTACTTAAAATGACTTTGGCTTTCTCTGCCCGGACTGCTGGCGTAGCGGTCTGGGCGGGAGCCTGACAGCGCGTTACAGGTTCGAGTCCCGATCCCGGGCGTGCCCATCTCTCTCCCCATTTCCTGTCAACCTACTGTCCTTCAATAAAGGCAATAAAAGCTCCCCTCCCCAAAAAAAAACGACTTTGACATTAAATCTTGAGTAATTCCTTCACCACTGCGCATATATATATATATATATATATATATATATATATATATATATATATATATATATATATATATATATATATATATATATATGTACAGTAATGTACATTTTTGGCATTCATATAGGCTACCTGTGTTACACCAACAACCAGTTATTTTTCGACACAAATCCTCTCATGGATGGTTGTTGTTTGTTATAATCATTATAAGGGGATGGCTGGCACCTCCCACTGAAGCATGATTTATGCTTTGTCGTAAGATGGTGTCACACACTGAACATAGCAGATCTACAAGCTCACAACACGTCGCGTTGCGGCGCATTGTGAGCTTGCAGACCAGCTATTTTTGGCTCTAATAAATCCCCCCTGCTGTAGTTCAGATTGCTGATGCTGTGGGTAATATGAACTCTTGAGTCTTTTTCTTTTTTTCTCCCCCAGAGACTTGACCTTTGGACTGTGATTATGCATTTAGCTGTTACTGCAAATTTCTTCTGCATATTTACTGTGCTTATGAGGCAACCAATGCAGAAACAACAACAAAAGAAAAGGAAGGTCTATAAAAGTAGGATGTCTTGTAGAAAAGCATGGTTTTTGCAAAATTTCAAAGGGATAGTTCACCCAAAAACAAAACAATCTCCATGAATTGAAGACTCCATGGGGTGTGTAATTGATAGAAAGAAAGTCATTTTGGGGTGAACTATCCCTTTAAACCCTATATAACCCTTATATACTGCGACAATAAGTGAAAATAGCTGCGTCACAATAGCACACTGTGAGCTTGTAGTTATGTTATTTTTGCTATTTTTGAACGCTGTACCCGAGTAGTGCAATACCCATAAGGCTAACGATGACATCAGTACTACGATGTCATATTGATGATGACATCAGGGATATCCATATATAGGCATCCCATGGACACGGACACACAGACAGACATAGATACACAGATATTTGTAGATTTATAGATATTTTCGGCGGACGGCTGATCTGACGTAGTAGCACTTGCCCTAACCTTGATCACGCAGTCTTATGCAAAGGCTAAAATGTAATTTAGATACTAGCATGTTATTTAGAGTTCATTTGTTGACCTGTTTACAGTTTCAACGTACAGATTATTTATTTTTTGATATTGTACTGTTTAGACTGATGCTAGGTTCTTGGTTTACCTATGATCCTAGATTACGGGGCACTACACTGTCTCTGTCTGATCTACTGTATGTGTTTACCTTGTTTACTTTATGTCGCTCTGGATTAAGAGCGTCTGCTAAATGCCTACATATAAAAATTGTAAGTCATGCACGCACCCATGCATGCACACACACACACACACACACACACACACACACACACACACACACACACACACACACACACACACACACACACACACACACACACACACACACACAACACACACACACACACACACACACACGTCGATGATTGGACCAGTGCATAATGAGTCTGACTCAGCTGTTAATGTGTCCCACAGGATGTCGAGGCATCGTATCAACAGTGCTTTCCTGCTGACAGATCAGACCCTGGAGTTTCTGGGCATCCCCCCCACCTTGGCCGCCCCGGTGGTCCCTGACACCCCTCAGTGGCTCATCGTGTTCGGGGTGGTCATTGGTCTGGTTGGCGCTGGCATCGTTGTCCTGCTGCTCTCGACCATGATCCAGGGCCGAAGGTGAGCTATGGATGTGGAAAAACCCACTGACTTGACCCTTCTGTTAGAAAACGTTTCGTGCACTGTGCCACTATAGCAGGGGTCTTCAACAGGGGGTCCGGGACCCCTAGGGGGTCCTCAGTGTTACCACAAGCTCACAACGCCTCGCGCTGCGAGGCGTTGTGAGCTTGTAGATTGGCTATTTTTGGCAAAGAGGTATAGGAGTAGAGGGAAAAAAAGAGCAGACCAAGTTGAATCTGAAACATAATTTCATACAATATAGAGGGGGTCCCTGCTTCATCTCTCTCTCAGCTAGGGGGTCCTTGGCCTGAAAACGTTGAAGACCCCTGCACTATAGGTAAAGGAACACCTCAAACTAAGGTTTTCAAATCGGCCTCATGGTGGCGCTATACCAGGCCGCTTTACACTTTTGGCCAATTATTCTTGGACCTTCTGGAGGTCATACAATCAAAACAATTTCCCCACTGTATTCCTTGGATCATGACGCAACTACGTCTATTTCCACCAAACTAGATTAGGTACACATTGTCTCAGGAGTCATATGACAACATCAAACAGCTTTATGACATTCCATACTGTTTGCCTGAAGTTGGCTTTAAAAATGTGTGGGAGGGGTTCAGGGGCCAATTAAAAATGCCATACAATATGAACGCAACATCCAATCAACCCCAAATTGGAATAGCATGTTGAGGGCCCTCTATGGAGGACACCTCCAAAAGTGCTTTCACTCCTGGACACCACAAATGGGAAAGGTTGATTGATTGATTGATTGATTGATTGATTGATTGATTGATTGATTGATTGATTGATGTACTTAATTTAGTAAGACATGAGAACAACAGTACATGGAAGTACAAATTCACAATACAAGGTCTACTAAACTGGAAGGCTCATAAAGCACTAAGCTTGTTTAAAATGAGATTCCCACGCACACAAATCATGATGACATATAAGAGACTGACAGATATACACACATACAGGTTGCACCGTATGTCATAGAAAGGCAGTTTTCTCCCGCAACTTCCTTAGTTAGGGGTTGTAGCCCTGGCTAAACAACCCAGCCTGGTGGAGATACGCGCTCCGCAGAGCGCCCCTTTCTAGCTGTCCTTCTGATTACTGAGCCTGACTGCTGTTTCTGTTCAACCCTCCTCTATAGGAAGAAGAAGGGGCAGCCAGAGGATGAAGATGATGAAGTGGTGGAGAACGGCATTGCGTGTGAGAGCTTAGATGGTGTTCGTAACAAAGCGTTCACCGATGATGATCGGTTCACAAAGATGTAATGTCTTCCTTAAAGTAAGAAGACACGAAGAACATGTTGAAATCACTCCACAGGGACTTCTGTAGCACTTATTTTAGATCCAGGAAAGCACAAAGACAGTAGTTACTGCAAAGCTCTGCTTTATTGAGCCTATTTACTAGAGATTGATACGTTGTAACAAATGTACAGAGATTTGACATCGTTTTCAGAAACCGACACTACTGTATGTAATGTAAAGCCAACATTATCATGAACCACTTATCCTATATACTTATTTAACCGGGGTCCCCCACGGCTCCATACTAGGTCCATGCACTTCTTTTTTTCCCCTCTACACCAAATCTCTTCACCGATAATAGCAGATCTACAAGCCCATAACACATTGCATTGTTATTATGAGCTTGTAGTAGACTGTCTATTTTCACCAAAGGTTGGCCCCCAGAATAGGGGTTAAAGGCTTGACTGATACCATTACTGCATTGAATGATGCTGTAATGACTAAAACTGTATCTTAATGAATTAAAGACAAATCCATGTGTTGATGTGTGTGATCTATGAGGTACAGTAGGCCTACTATTCCAGCCCATGAATGCCTTTTTAATTACTTAAAAGGTGAGCAACAACTGCAAGCAGGGTGTCTCAATGACTCCATCTAGTGGGCTTTTCTGGTTAAATGTTTAAGCTCTATGCTATAGTAATCATTGCTATAGAGTGTTTGTTCAATAACATGGGTCTTCCTGTTTCTACAGCTCTCTAATACAAATAAAATATTGTTTTAGTTGGGTTACAAATGTATTTTCAGTTTACTAAGGAGCTGAAATGATGGTGGGATTCTGTTACTGAACAAACACTCTATAGCATTGGTCTTCAACAGGGGGTCAGGGACCCCTAGGGGGTCCTCGGAGCTACCACAGGGTCACCGCCAAATCCTTTTGTGATAGGAACTTTTTTTTTTTTACATTAACCACTTGAACCCTAGCATCCATATTCATCCTTATTCACAGAAAATATAGGCGATCTACCAGCTCACAATGGGTCACAGCGCGTGTAGAGGGAAAAAAGAGCAGACCTAGTACAGTACAAAGGTTAAGTTTACTTAATATTCAGGTTTTAAGTAGTTAAAAGTCTGAAAATACACATTAACATGAATCCAACATATTAACAGAAAAGCTAATTTGTAAACACCAAATATTAATTAACAGTGATGATGCTATAAAACAAGTCTATGAAGATTCTATAAAATCTATGAAAACTTTTTATCTGCAACAGCACCAAGACATCTGTAAATAATTGATATTTGATATTTTACATTTATTTTCTAACTGGACGGGGTACCTACATCTGGGTATACATCACATCCAGTACAGCAAAACCTTTTGGTTCAATCCAACTTGTTAGCCTCTCGTTGAATACATGACTTGGACTTGTTAGGTGTTAGGTTAGGTTAGGTGTTAGTATGAAGCCCTGCCTAAATATCGGACAACAGATAAGGAACAACGTTATATTTACATACTGCAAAGTCTAGACAAATATAGTTGCCTTTTAAAATATAGTTATATGCAAATTACTTCTGAAAAGGTGACTACATGCAGGTAACATAATGGATATTAACATCATGAGTTAAGAACGTTGCTATAGTTGTACATTCTGTATTGACTGTACCTGGTATAATATTGGCCTATAAATGTACATTGTAAATGTCTAGCATTCAAAACCATATATTATTTACAATGCTCTGGGAGCCTATGCTCTTAAATATGCAATTAAATGTGTATTGATGATATACTGAAAGTGTCCATATATTTGTGCTCAAGCAGCTAAGGTAATACTACTTCCACTCACAGCCTTGGCTATGGGAAATGTTGGAGGCGTGCCATATTTATAGCTGTTCAAACACGAATGCCAAATCGTATAAAACATATTTATTGTTTATGAGAATGCTACAGTAAGAGGCGTAAGAGCGTAACACAGAGATACTGTGTTTTCACATTAGTTTTCAATGTTATCTGTTGCCCTGTCTTAATGCTGGAAAACATGTCTCAGAGGTCAATGATAAACAAGGCCTTGAGTCCAGATGGTACACTCTGAACGTTCACACGCACGCGCGCACACGCACGCGCACACACACACACACACACACACACACACACACACACACACACACACACACACACACACACACACACACACACACACACACACACACACACACACACACACACACACACACACACACACACACACACACACACACACACACACACAAGCATGTGTGTAACCCAGCAAGAACGACTCCTGTGTCCCACGAGGCCTCCAGTGAGTTATGGCCATCACCACATCCTGTTGTCAGTCATTCCATTCATTTGCAGTAGTGTAAAGTAACTAAGTACATTTACCCAAGTACTGTACTTAAGCATTAAACATTTTAGGTACTTTTACTTTACTGAAGTATTTCCAATTTTCAATACTTTTGCTTCTAATCCACTACATCTCAGAGACAAATATCGTACTTTTACTCCACTACAATTATTTAAAATTGAAAAACTATTGTCAAAAGATTTTGATACATTTTATACATTTGAATTCTAGTGAAATGGGACATTTAACATAATGAGCACTTTCTACTTCGGTACGTTAAGTACATTTTCATACCAATACTTATGTAGGCCTACTTTTTCTCAAGTGAATTCAGATTATTATTTTTTTTAAGTACCAAAAGTAAAAGTACTCATTATGCAGAATGTCCCATTTCAAGTTTTCAAATGTATAAAAATCTTTTGAAAATAGCAGATCTACAAGCTCACAATGCGTCGCAATGCAACGCATTTTACACATTTTACGACGCATTTTACAAATGGATGAAATGTATATACAGTAGGGCTGAAGTGGTTAATGTATATGTTTTGTAATGATAATCAAAATCTACAAAGTAACTAGTAACTAAAGTTAACAGTTATTGTCATAACGGCCTATTGCTGATTTTGTCCTCTTGAGGGCGACACAGACAATAGAATAAAAAACTACAGGCATCCTGACTCTGTGTGCCTTTATTTTTTCAATGGTCTCTGCTTATCATGTTTATTATTATCAAGCAGTATAGTCACTTAAAAGGATCCGTGGATAATAAGCCTTATATGATTTAATACATTTTAATTGCCCTAACATATCTTTTTTTTTTTTAAACAATATTTTTTTTTGTTTTAGAAAGAGTTTATCTTTTACTCAAGGGGGACAATGTCCCCCTGGGACTCTCTGGGTACTCTCTCCTGATTGGCTGAAATGTTGTCACCTACCTGAAAACATATTTTCTGTTTAATAAAGAGCTGGAGAGACCCATGTTACTGAACAAACACTCCAAAGAGGCCTTCACACAGCACAGAGAGAGCTCAGACAATCAGTCAAGGCAAAAGGCAAAAGCAACCTGATGGAGCAAAATGTGGCAATACATAGCATACACTTAAAACCGCATATTATAGCTCTATGACAATAACAGTTTATTATCAAAACATATTTTTTTTCTCCGAAGGGTGATGTGTTGTGAAGAAGCCATATTGGCTGAGCTCCTGATGCACAGGTGCACAGTTCCCACGAGGCTGCTTCCCAGCATTTACACAACATTTTTCCATCCAGGTTCCAGTAAATGTGATGAAATCGAAGGTTTTTGGATGATATAAAGGACCCTCACCAAGGAGTCACTCCACCTGTCTGGCCTCCTCTATGAACCAGGATGGTAAGTACATATATCTCACTGACCTTTTGAAGGGAGAGGGATTTGTGCGTTTGACAACACATTTGATATGTCTTTATGTAAACTAGCACGACCAAATTCTATGACTACCCAGTGAGCCATATTCGTCTATTAGATGTCAACATGTACTTGAGTAAAAGTACAAAAGTATTGGTATAAAAATTTACTTAAAGTACCAACAGTAAAAAGTACTCATTATGCAGAATGTCCCGTTTAACACGTTTTCAAATGTATAAAAATCTTTTGAAAATAGCAGATCTACAAGCTCACAATGCGTCGCATCGCGACGCATTGTGAGCTTGTAGATCTGCTATTTTCAAATGGCCAAAATGTATATAGGGCTGAAGTGGTTAATATATATTTTGTAGGGCTGGGACTCGATTAAAAATATTAATCGTGACTACATGGATGAGCCCTGACAGCACATGGTTGGTGCTACAGACTCCAAATTTCGCACACAGATAGCTCAGACCTTTGCCTACGATCTTAGCTAGGCCTCGACCCGACCCGATATGCGGTTTTCCGGAACCAACGCGAAAGGTTCGGAATCTCCATATGCGGAGTCCTGACTACTAATTGAAGCCAATGGACGCCGAATCCAAATTGGCCCGAATCGCATGGATGAGCCCTGAAAGCACATGGTTGGTGCTACAGACTCCAAATTTCGCACACAGATAGCTCAGACCTTTGCCTACGATCTTAGCTAGGCCTCGACCCGACCCAGTTTTTCGGATCCGGCACGAAAGGTTTGGAATCTCCGTATGCGGAGATGACTGACATCGGGCTGTTCCGGAGCAAGCGCTGACTCATTGTGACATCACTTCATAAAAGGCATCACATACACTAGATGAGTCAACAAAAAAATCTCTGAGTGTGGCATAAACTATAGTCTTTCTTCCTCTCACTCCGAGGTGACAGATGAAAGTATATAAGCCGGCTTCTAAGCTAAGTCCAGCACTCTTGACAGACCTCTGCATATAGTCTATAAGCAGCTCTCAAAAAAATGAGTACTCCAGAAAAGCTACCAAAGCTAAACCCCGGTGAAGGAGAAATAATTCGTAACAACTTGGTACTTCTAAATTATCAGTGCAAGTTCATGGAAAGCCGGAAGGAATTGCAGTCTCTGTTACAATCAATAAGGGTCAGGGCCAAGAGAATGAACGAGTTGGCATCTACTTGCCTAAACCTGTGTTCGCTCATGGCCAACTCTACACAGCCTTCTCTAGAGGAAAGAGAGCCAGCGCTGTAAAAGTTTTCATTGTGGATAATGACAAGGGCATTACTGACAACATTGTTTATAGCGAACTCCTTTAGGATAATGGGCATAAATGGACACAGACAGACACAGAGATCTCCATATACGGGCATAAAAGGGACACACCCAGACACATACAGAGATGTCCATATATCACAGACACAGATAGCTCCATATTTGGGCATAAATGCACACACAGATGGGCATAAATGGACACAGGCAAACAGATGGCCAAAACGGGTCCTATGACAACAGGTATAATGGGGTTTGATTTAAAGGGTGGAGCATTCATTCCCTATTTACATCGTTCCTGTGTAGGCCGGTCCCCGACTAGACCCTCGGCCTAGTCTAATTAATTAGAGGCTTTGTAATTAATTCATCAAAATGTATGTTTTGACCTGAGAAGCAATTTCTTTTCAGTTAAAACATATTTTGGTATAATTATGAGTGAATCAATGAGTGCATCAATCAATAAGTTTGAGCAACAAAATATAGTTCTTTTTTTTATCAAGGTGAACAGACCAACAGATCAGTGCATGTTTTACCATAAAGTGTGAGTCTGATCGGCTTCTTCTCCTATTGCGTGCACTGGGGTTTGTTGTTTGTTGGTTGGTGCACTGGTATGATCGGTACGCCTGAAACTGTCCAGTGAGAAGCATGTTCTGTAATGATTTAATCGAAATTAATCAGTTAAAGTCCCAGCCCTGATATTTTGTAATAATAATACAAATCAACAAAGTAACTAGTAACTAAAGTTTTCATATAATTGTAGTGCAGTAAAAGTACAATGTTTGCCTCTGAGATGTAGTGGAAAACTATAGTAAAGTAGAAATTCCTCAAAGTTGTACTTAAGTACAGCACTTGAGTAAATGTACCTAGTTACTTTCTACCACTGTCTATTGGTGATTGTGGACATTGTCAACAGAACAGCAATTACACCATGTTTTCTCCCCCAATTTCTGTCCAAATCTCTCATCCTATAGTCATTCTATGAAGCCGTGTTCCTCCTCTGTGTCCTGGGCCCCGTGGCGGTGCATTCCCAGAGGGACTGTGACGATGTGGACATGCTCAACAACCACGCTCCCAGTGGGGTCTACAGCATCTACCCTGTTGACTTTGACACTCCTGTAGAGGTGTACTGTGACATGGACACGGATGGAGGGAAGTGGACCGTAAGAGCATTTCAGTGTCCTGAAGGATGCTTGTGTCTTTATTTCACTGTGATGACATCTTACATAAAATGTTTACTGGATGCATAACCCATTAAGATTTTTTGATTTGAGCTAAAAAGCATCATTTTACACTTTGGGCTATTCAAAAATAGCAGATATACAAGCTCATAGCGCGGCACCGAGTGCCGCGCAGATCTACAAGCTAGAGCTTGTAGATCTGGTATTTTTTTTAAATCGTGAACATGTGTGCAAATCTTTGAATACATATATTTTTAAAGCGAACATTTTTAACTCAAATCTTTGCTTCTGGGGGTCCCTGGAACAAAATATTTTGATGGGGGTCCTCGGCCTGGAACGCATCTGTGTCACTTTAAATCTTGACATTTTAAAAAATATTTTTTTTTCAAAAAAACTATTAGGATTTAGAAACAAAGGATTGGAATAAGAACCAAAATCATTAGAATGATGTTGTGCAAAACCTCCCATATCCATGGAAAGTGCCCCTTTTCAGGAATTGAGAAAGCTAGTTCATCTGGTACCACCCATGGATGTGACATTTCACCACACACGTTTTATAACATACTGATATGGCCTTTAGGCAGTTTAATTGATACTTAAGTTTACCCAATGTCTTTAATATACACATGCATACCTCCTATTGTTAAACTCAATAGCGTTAAGTCAATGTTATTTTACGTTAGATGTGAAGAACCACCAATCATATTTCCATTTTCCTCTTTCCTCCTCTCTCTGTTTTTCACTTCCTCTCTATGTTTTATTGCTAAGGTATTTCAAAGACGGATGGATGGCACAGTGAACTTTTACAGACCCTGGGACCAGTACAAGAGAGGCTTTGGTGATGCTGATGGAGAATACTGGCTAGGTGAGAAGCTACAGTATGTTGAGTAAACACGTGCTAACAACACGTGTAGATACTGTAAGTAAGCATAAACTACTTGACATTAAAGGTGCTGTAAGTGTGTGTGTGTGTGTGTGTGTGTGTGTGTGTTTGTTAAAATAAGTGTTAAATAGCACTATATTCCCGTAATCACTGCTATAGTGTTTGTTCAGTAACAGGAGACTCCCCATCTCCAAGCTTACATTTTCAGCTTGGGATACCAATTGCATCCGATTCATACAGGATAAAGGATAAACAAGTGGGGACTGGGGGTTCTCTTTCCTGATTTGATGAAATTGGCAACCCACCTGAAAATGTATTTTCTATTTACTAAATAGCTGGAGAGACAGGGACACCCCTGTTACTGAACAAACACTATATTGCAATGACTGCAATAAGAATATAGCAAAAAAGAAAACAGAAAACTATCACTGGTATAATATTGTCCTTATACCTAAACTGTCAAATTGCAACATGTCCTTGTACTGTATGTGTTTGTACTGTAGGGCTAGATAACATCTTCTTCCTGACTGTACGGAGAAGATACGAGTTGAGAGTGGACATGGAGGACTTCAGTGGGAACAGTGCGTTTGCTCTGTACACATCCTTTTACATAGAATCAGAGGCCAATGGATACAAGCTGAACATTGCTGGATTCAAAGATGGAGGAGCAGGTGAGTTTGATAAGTAGCTAGGAAAATTCATCCTCAACTAATTTATAAGACACAACAGAAGAGTTAAAGGAAAATGACAATTTTGTACAGGTTTGGGTTGTGTTACCCAATCTGGGAACCCAGTCGGTAAAAAGGAAAAAAAATAATATACCCCCCCCTTTGTTTTTGCCTCTGGGGGGACCTGATTTTTTTGTGTAGAAACTGGAGCTCGGTTTGGCCCCGAGTCCTCCCCTTTCTCAGTCCACTTCCTCCCGGGTGCTTCTGTGTTTATTCTAACAACAATGCTACATGTTTAGGGCAGTGGTGCTGACACATTCTGACACAATCTGTCTTGAGAGATTAGTACTTACCTTACCATAATTTAACTTCAAATATTGGCAAGATATTTTCAGTGGATGCTCTTTGATTATGCAAGGGATAATTGACGGTGCAATTTGGTCGTTGTTGAGAAATAACCCTGACAGGATGATTAAATCCTGATTTAATGATCCTGAAGGAGGTTATTTCTAAACAACGCCCGGCGTGCCGTCAATTATCCCTCTTATTACACGGCTATTTAATATATGAATTAATAAATTGACCCAAAAGTAACAACAAAACAAAGTACATTATTTCCTTTATGTTGGGCTGGCCGTCCGTCCAGTGCAACACGGTCGCCTCGGAAAACAAGGATTGATCAAATAGAATAAATTTTCGGTCACTGCATTGTCTATTTCTCGCTTCAAATGCTTCAAAGGCTGCAACGTCTGTAGCTGTAAATAACATTGTGTGTTTGTTTACATGCTGTCATTTTGGATACAGCATAAAATCAAGCAGCGCAGCAGGTGCTTTGAGTCTTTGATTAGAGGTCTGTTATTGAGCTCATCGGTCATTATCCAGAAATAACACACCTCTGAACTCAGTGATTGACCAATCAGAATCAAGCATTCAACCAAGCCGCGTAATACAAGTTAATAATCCAAAATAGTAATATGGTAAAATCAACAGGAAGTTGACATTTTATTAAAAATAAAGGTCTTTGTAATGTTAAATTAATCCACTTTGCGTTATACCATGCAATCAGTGTAAGGCAACGGGGAGACTAACTTAAATTACCATTTTCTAATTAACTATTGAAGATATCTTGCCAATATTTGGAGTTATAGTACATCAACACAACCCAAACCTCCACCAAAGTGTACTTTTGGTTTGATTTAACTGAGTTTATTGAAACCTCACAGTTAAAAATTACGACTCTGTGGATGAGTATGTTTTTTTCTGTTGTGACCATATCTCTCTTTCTAAGATCTCCTGGGGAAATAAATGTACCATAATCTTTCAAAACTCATTCCACAATCCATCCAACCACCCAAAAGTACACACACATAAGTATTGGATAAGAATGTATTCCATTTACTGTAAAAAAAAAAAAAAAAAGGGTGCTAATGAATTTGTGGTATATATGTGCTGTTAATAATGTGAGGTTGTGGTGATGATGATGATGATGATGATGATGATCGTCATCATCATCATCATCATCATCATCATCACTTACTGTACCTTCCCTTTTGAACTCTTTCCATACAGGAGACTCACTAATAATGAGACAGAATGGACAAAGATTCTCCACTCTAGACCGAGACCAGGATACCTGGAGTGGAAATTGTGCTAGAGATTATGTGGGGGCGTTCTGGTACAGCGATTGTCATTATTCAAATCCCAATGGAATGTATCTGTGGGGAGCTGAGAGCAGGCATTTTGCTGCTGGTGTTGTTTGGCATTCATTTAAAGGTTACTACTATTCCCTTAAATCCATTAACATGAAGATCAGAGCACTGGCCCCAAGAGAAGAGCAGGATGAAACTATCGATAACTAGTTTCATTGTAAGCGCAGGCCAGCGCAGGCCAGGACTACACCCCCACCCTCCGAAAAACAGAGAAACGTGATGAGATATATTCGCCATTAGTGTACGTACATCCAAAAAGACACATTAAATAGACAGCAAAGCCCACCCTAAAGTGTCATGAATCCCTCCTGATCTCCCTGTATCCATTCATTCATTAACTCTTTTGTTGTCATGGTCAGTAACTCTCCTGTCATTTCAGTCCCTGTCACCCCCACATCCCATGTTATCACCTCCTTCTCAGCTGCATCTCATTCCCTCATTACACCCTCATAATACACAGGTGTAAAGTAACTAAGTACATTTACTCAAGTACTGTACTTAATTTTCAGTACTTTTACTTCCACTTCACTACATCTCAGAGGCAAATATTGTACTTTTTACTCCACTACAATTATTTGAAAACTGAAGTTATTAATTACTTTGTAGATTTTGATTATTACAAGACATACATTAACCACTTCAACCCTATATACTGTACATTTCGGCCATCTACAAGCTCACAATGCGTCGCATTGCGACGCATTGTGAGCTTGTAAATCTGCTATTTTCAAAAGATCTTTATACAATTTATACATTTGAAAACTTGTGAAATGGGACGTTCTGCGTAATGAGTACTTTCTACTTTTAGTACTTTGAGTACATGTTGATACCAATACTTTTACTCAAGTAAAGTTTGAATTCCGGGCACGGTCACACCGCACTTTTATTTGACCTCTTTTGCGGAATCTGCCTATGCTTTGACAATGCAAATGCGTGGATTCATGGAAAAAAAGACCATGAATCCACGCATTTGCATTGACAAAGCATTGGCAGATTCTGCAAAAAAGGTAAAATAAAAGTGCGGTGTGACCGTGCTTCTACATTTCAGAATTTATGCTTTTACTTATGTGAAAAACTTGAGTACTTTTTCCACCACTATCCATTTCCACTTGTGCTGAGCCAGATTGTCTTACAGTACATTACACTACACCTTCTGATCTCCTAATGACCTGGTTGTGATTCTCTGCCTGATCCCTGCTGGTTATGCTGACCTTCACTGTTTGATCTGGTTCTGATCCTGGTCTTTATACTGGATTAAACTTTGTGAACTTTGAACAGTTGCATGATTGTCCCCGTTTTGTGCTTGTGAGTTCTTATAACTGTTCTGAGTCAGTGACCGTTGTGTAAAGAATTGATTTCATATTAACAACAAATTATAGACTGGCTTTTTTTTAAATGGTAAAATATGGTCCTATCATGATGAATCAGAGCCATGGAGGCATCCTCTGAAAGAAATCTTAAAATGATGCGTTCCTGGATTGAATGGGTTAATGTTAGCCACAGAGTGATGCTAGGATCCAAGTAGTTTAAATTAAATGTTTCGGCTGTACAAAAATAGCAGACATACAAGATCACACATGTCGCGATGCGAAACATTGTGAACTTGTAGATCAGCAATTTTCAGAAAATGTTCCCTGGGGTCCCTGGCAGTAAATCTGTTTCAAAATGGAGGTCCACAACCAAACATATCAATGTGTGGGGGTCCTTGACATTACGTGAGTCATAACAGATAAAGAGAGGAGCAGAGAATGATACAGTATGAGTAATGTACACCAGGGGTCTTCAACAGGGGGTCCGGGACCCCCAGGGGGTCCTCAGAGTTACTACAGGGGGTCCGCCAAATCTTTGTGAGATAGCATAATTGTTTTACCTTAACCACTTAAACCCTAGCATCCCTTTTCTGAGGAGAAGTTTAGCCAAAAATAGCAGATCTACAAGCTCACAACGTGAGTTTGTAGGCAAAGAGGTGAGGAAAAAATGATATGGCTGCTTATATCAAACCTTTATATGTTACCATCTATAATAGTTCTACAATACATTATGATATTTGACAGCTTGTAAGAGCCTAAATGTCTCCACTAGCCTAGGCCTAATAGCTATTGTTTTGGTACAGCCTATCTTGTTATGGTTCAGTTTGTCCTTCAGGCAGCTACAGTATAACTATGATATTTGCTCTGTGCTCCAGGCAGAACTATCGGACCACTGACATGAGTGTTAATGTACTTCTGACCATGATATCACGTACATAAAGCATAACCACCACCACCTAGAATATTGTCTCGACTCCTCCTTCTGTATATGCCTTATGGATTGCTGATTGAGCCAGAATTCCACGACAACTGTCATATAGTTGGATCATAGTTATACTGTAGCTGCTTGAAGGACAAACTGAACCATAACAAGATAGGCTGTATCAAAACAATAGCTATTAGGCCTAGTGGAGACATTTAGGCTCTTACAAGCTGTCACATCTCATAATGTATTGTATAAGTGATGCTAAAATATAAAGGTTATATAAGAAGCCATATCATTTCTTCCTCAGGGGTTTAGCGTACGGTTTATGCAGCACAGTACTAAATATATTAGTAATATAATATAGGCAAATATTGTGCTTTTACTCCACTACAATTATTTGAAAACTTTAGTTAAAAAGTTACTTTGCAGATATAACGGATTACATTATGAAACATAGATTAACCACTTTAGCCTTATTTTAAACCTAGGCTATTTATGTACATAAAATGTTTCAACACAAATAAGTTTACACTATAATGTTCACAAACAGGATAACTTTATTAGACAATTCATTCACACAAGACATTTGTCTTGGTGCGCTGCACTCAGTTAAAGGAGCACTTCACCCATTTATAGCTTCATCTTCATAATAAGTGATCCTTTGTCAAGTCCCGCCCCTCTTCTCGCCCATTGGTTGCTGTTGCTTGGTTGGATCCCCTCTCTCTATCTAATGCCATTGGATTATTATTATGTTTTTTTTTTCCAGTTGCCTCATATTGATATGTATTCAGTTCAGAAACCTTTTTCCCACAGAGTGGGGTGTTTAGCCCCCTTTACACACTGTAATGTTTTGCACAATAACATCAAATGCATAATGTGTCCGTGTGCGTGTGCGTGTGCGTGTGTGTGTCCGTGTGTGTGTGTGTGTGTGTGTGTGGGGTGGGGCACACTACTTATACAAAAAAAGTCCAAATCAATCTATCTTCTGTGAACCTGAACCTTAGCTTATTTCAATTTATTTAAGCTGTTTTGACAGAACATGTTTAACATTACATTTACGTCAATTCGGTTTCACTGCTCCCATTCCCCCTCCTCATGCTTTTCCTCCTTTTTGCCATCGTCACTGTGGCTGAGATTTGGTCTCTGGCGTCTCCTCCACGCGTGGCATGTTGTATGAGAGATGAAGCAGAGTGTTGTACAGAACCTGACAACACAATGAAGAGAAGGGGTTATGAAGGCTCAACACACACACCCACCTTAGGTGTAAAGTAACAAAGTATACATTTGCTCAAGTACCGTACTTAAGTACAATTCTGAGGTATTTTGACTTTACTGGAGTACTTCCAATTTTCAATACTTTTACTTCTACTCCACTACATCTCAGAAGCAAATGTAGTAGCCTACTTTCACTCCACTACAAGTATTTGACAACTTTAGTTACTAGTTCATTTGTAGATTTTGATTATCATTACAAAACATACATTTACCACTTCAGCACTATGCATACGTACTTAGGCCAAATAGCCGATCTACAAGTTAATTTGTTTTTTTATTGTGTGTGTGTGTGTGTGTGTGTGTGTGTGTGTGTGTGTGTGTGTGTGTGTGTGTGTGTGTGTGTGTGTGTGTGTGTGTGTGTGCTAAAATAAGTGTTAAATAGCACTATATTCCCGTAATCATTGCTGTAACAGGAGACTCCCCATCTCCAAGCTTACATTTTCAGCTTGGGAAACCAATGTCATCCAATTCATACAGGATAAAGGACAAACAAGTGGGGACTGGGGGTTCTCTTTCCTGATTAGATGAAATTGGCATCCCACCTGAAAATGTATTTTCTATTTACTACATAGCTGGAGAGACAGGGACACCCCTGTTACTGAACAAACATTATATTGCAATGACTGCAATAAGAATATAGCAAAAAAGAAAACAGAAAACTATCACTGGTATAATATTGTCCTTATACCTAAACTGTCAAATTGCAACATGTCCTTGTACTGTATGTATTTGTACTGTAGGGCTAGATAACATCTTCTTCCTGACTGTACGGAGAAGATATGAGTTGAGAGTGGACATGGAGGACTTCAGTGGGAACAGTGCGTTTGCTCTGTACACATCCTTTTACATCGACTCAGAGGCCAATGGATACAAGCTGAACATTGCTGGATTCAAAGATGGAGGAGCAGGTGAGTTTGATAATAGCTAGGAAAATTCATCCTCAACTAATTTATAAGACACAACAGAAGAGTTAAAGGAAAATGACAATTTGGTAAATGTTTGGGTTGTGTAGTTACCCAATCTGGGAACCCAGTTGGTAAAAAGGAAAAAAAAAATATATACCCCCGCCCCCTTTGTTTTTGCCTCTGGGGGGACCTGATTTTTTTGTGTAGAAACTGGAACTCGGTTTGGCTCCGAGTCCTCCCCTTTCTCAGTCCACTTCCTCCCGGGTCCTTCTGTGTTTATTCCTATTAACAACAATGCTACATGTTTAGGGCAGTGGTGCTGACACATTCTGACACAATCTGTCTTGAGAGATTAGTAGTTACCTTACCATAATTTAACTCCAAATATTGGCAAGATATTTTCATTGGATGCTCTTTGATTATGCAAGGGATAATTGACGGCACTCCGGTCGTTGTTGAGAAATAACCCCGACAGGATGATTAAATCCTGATTTAATGATCCTGAAGGGGGTTATTTCTAAACAACGACCGGCGAGCCGTCAATTATCCCTCTTATTACACGGCTATTTAATGTATGAATTAATAAATTGACCCAAAAGTAACAACAAAACAAAGTACATTATTTCCTTTGTGTTGCGCTGGCCGTCCGTGCAGTGCAACACGGTCGCTTCGGAAAACAAGGAAGTGTTGAGAATACATTTTCGGTCACTGCATTTCGGTCACTGCATTTCGGTCACTGCATTTCGGTCACTGCATTTCTCGCTTGAAATGTTTTCAAAAACATTCTTGACAGGCTGCAACGTCTACTGTAGCTGTAAATAACATTGTGTGTTTGTTTACATGCTGTCATTTTGGATACAGCATAAAATCAAGCAGCGCAGCAGGTGCTTTGAGTCTTTGATTAGACAGAGGTCTGTTATTGAGCTCATCGGTCATTATCCAGAAATAACACACCTCTGAACTCAGTGATTGACCAATCAGAATCAAGCATTCAAGCCGCGCAATAAAGGTTGATAATCCAAAATAGTATAGTAATATGGTAAAATCAACAGGAAGTTGACATTTTATTAAAAATAAAGGGTTTTGTAATGTTAAATTAATCCACTTTGTGTGCTGTTATACCATGCAATCAATGTAAGGCAACGGGGAGACTATCTTAAATTACCATTTTCTAATTAACTATTGAAGATATCTTGCCAATTTTTGGAGTTATAGTACATCAACACAACCCAAACCTCTACCAATGTGTACTTTTGCTTTGATTTAACTGAGTTTATTGAAACCTCACAGTTCAAAATTACGACTCTGTTTTTTCTGTTGTGACCATATCTCTCTTTTTAAGATCTCCTGGGGAAATAAATGTACCATAATCTTTCAAAACTCATTCCACAATCCATCCAACCACCCAAAAAACCCTGATTATTTTTGGGAGATTGACTAGTGGTGTAATAAACATATTGTATAGAGCAGTATTCAATTTACTGTAAAAAAAGGGTGCTAATTAATTTGTGGTAAATATGTGCTGTTAATTATGTGAGGTTGCGATGATGATGATGATGGTGATGGTGATCGTCATCATCATCATCATCATCACTTACTGTACCTTCCCTTTTTAACTCTTTCCATACAGGAGACTCACTAAGCAGTCATAATGGATACAGATTCTCCACTCTAGACCGAGACCAGGATACCTATAGTGGAAATTGTGCTAGAGAATTTATGGGAGCGTTCTGGTACCGGGCATGTCATAGTTCAAATCCCAATGGAATGTATCTGTGGGGAGCTGAAAGCAGGCATTATGCTGCAGGTGTTAATTGGTATTCATTTAAAGGTCACTACTATTCCCTTAAATCTATTAACATGAAGATCAGAGCACTGTCCCCAAGAGAAGAGCAGGATGAAACTATTGATAACTAGTTTCATTGTAAGCGCAGGCCAGTGCAGGCCAGAACTACACCCCCACCCTCCGAAAAACAGAGAAACGTGATGAGATACAACATTAGCCATTAGTGTACGTACATCCAAAAAGACATTAAATAGACAGCAAAGCTCACCCTAAAGTGCCATGAATCCTTCCAGATCTCCCTGTAACCATTCATGCAGTTTACTCTTTTGTTGTCATGGTCACCCCCACATCCCATGTTCTCACCTCCTTCTCAGCTGCATCTCATTCCCTCATTACACCCTCATTATACACAGAGGTGTAAAGTACATTTACTCAAGTACTGTACTAAAGTAACATTTAGAGGTATTTTTACTTTTCCAGTTTTCAGTACTTTTACTTCTACTCCACTACATCTCAGAGGCAAATATTGTACTTTTACTCCACCACAATTATTTGAAAACTTTAGTTACTAATTACTTTGTAGATTTTGATTACCGGCATGGCGGCATTATTACAAAACATACATTAACCACTTCAACGCTATATACTGTACACTTCGGGCATTTCAAAATAGCAGATCTACAATGTCCACAATGTGTCACATTGCGACACATTGTGAGCTTGTAGATCTGCGATTTTCAAAAGGTCTTTATACAATTTATACATTTGAAAACTTGTGAAATGGGACATTCTGCATAATGAGTACTTTCTACTTTTGGAACTTTAAATACATTTGATACCAATACTTTTATACTTTTACTCAATTACATTTTGAATTCCGGACTTTTACTTGTAAGGGCACGGTCAAAGATTGTTAATTTAGGAAGATACACAATCTCCTTTGAAGTCACTAGAGGCGAAGTAGTACACAAATCCTACAAATGGTCTCCTAAGTAGGCGTGATTTGCTTCTCCTCTAACCTGTCTATTTCCGTCTTGGGCACAGTCACACCACACTTTTATTTTACCCCTGGCATTATTTTACCTCATTGGCAGATTCCGCCCATGCTTTGTCAATGAAAATGTGTGGATTCATGGTCTTGCGATGTTTTGACCATGAATCCACGCATTTGCATTGTCAAAGCATTGGCAGATTCTGCCCCAGAGGTAAAATAAAAGTGCGGTGTGACCGTGCCCTAAGAGATTATTTCTACATCGCAGAATTGATACTTTTATTTAAGTAAAAAACATGAGTACTTTTTCCACCACTGTCCATTTCCACTTGTGCTGAGCCAGATTGTCTTACAGTACATTACACTACACCTTCTGATCTCCTATAGCTAATGACCTGGTTGTGATTCTCTGCCTGCTCCCTGCTGGTTACGCTTACCTTCACTGTTTGATCTGGTTCTGATCCTTTGTCTTTATACTGGATTAAACTTTGTGAACTTTGAACAGTTGACTGATTGTCTCCCGTTTTGTGCTTGTGAGTTCTTACCTGTTCTGAGTCAGTGACCGTTGTGTAAAGAATTGATTTCATATTAACAACAAATTATAGACTAGCTTTTTTAAAAATGGTAAAATATGGTCCTATCATGATGAATCAAAGCCATGGAGGCATCCTCTGAAAGAAATCTTAAAATGATGCGTTCCCGGACTGAATGGGTTAATGTTAGCCACAGAGTGATGCTAGGATCCAAGTAGTTTTAAAACATTGTTTTCGGCTATACAAAAATAGCAGACATACAAGATCACACATGTCGCGATGCGAAACATTGTGAACTTGTAGATCAGTAATTTTCAGAAAATGTTCCCTGGGGTCCCTGGATCTTTTCAAAATAGCTATTGTTTTGGTACAGGCTATCTTGTTATGGTTCAGTTTGTCCTTCAGGCATGCAGCTACATACAGTATAACTATGATCTCTGCCCTGAGCTCCAGGCAGAACTACCGGACCACTGACATGATGAGTGTTAATGTACTTCTGACCATGACATCACGTACATAAAGCATAACCACCACCACCTAGAATATTGTCTCGACTCCTACTGTAGCCTATATGCCTTATGGATTGCTGATTGATCCAGAATTCCACGACAACTGTCATATAGTTGGATCATAGTTATACTGTAGCTGCTTGAAGGACAAACTGAACCATAACATGATAGGCTGTATCAAAACAATAGCTATTAGGCCTAGTGGAGACATTTAGGCTCTTACAAGCTGTCACATCTCATAATGTATTGTAGAACTATTATAAGATGGTAACATATAAAGGTTAGATATAAGAAGCCATATAATTTCTTCCTCAGGGGTTTAGCGTATATGCAGCACAGTACTAAATTAGTAATATAATATAGGCAAATATTGTACTTTTACTCCACTACAATTATTTGAAAACTTTAGTTAAAAAGTTATTTTGCAGATATAACTTATTACATCATATTTATAAAACCACTTTAGCCTTATTTTAAACCTAGGCTATTTATGTACATAAAATGTTTCAACACAACTAGGTTTACAGTATAATGTTCACAAACAGGATAACTTTATTAGACAATTAATTCACACAAGACATTTGTCTTGGTGCGCTGCACTCAGTTAAAGGAGCACTTCACCCATTTACAGCTTCATCTTCATAATAATTGATCCTTTGTCAAGTCCCGCCCCTCTTCTCGCCCATTGGTTGCTGTTGCTTAGTGAGGACCAAAAACACATGAACATAGGTTGCAAAGGGGTGAAGTGGTCCTTTAAGTGTGTGTGTGTGTGTGTGTGTGTGTGTGTGTGTGTGTGTGTGTGTGTGTGTGTGTGTGTGTGCGTGTGCGTGAGCGTGTGCGTGTGCGTGTGCGTGTGCGTGTCCGCGCGCGCGCGTGTGTGTGTGTGTGTGGTGGGGGGGGGGGCACGCTACTTATACAAAAAAGTCCAAATCAATCTATCTTCTGTGAACCTGAACCTTAGCTTATTTCAATTTATTTACGCTGTTTTGACAGAACATGTTTAACATCACATTTACGTCAATTCGGTTTCACTGCTCCCATTCCCCCTCCTCATGCTTTTCCTCCTTTTTGTCATCGTCACTGTGGCTGAGATTTGGTCTCTGGCGTCTCCTCCACGCGTGGCATGTTGTATGAGAGATGAAGCAGAGTGTTGTACAGAACCTGACAACACAATTAAGAGAAGGAGTTATGAAGGCTCAACACACACACCCACCTTAGGTGTAAAGTAACAAAGTATACATTTGCTCAAGTACCGTACTTAAGTACAATTCTGAGGTATTTTGACTTTACTGGAGTACTTCCAATTTTCAATACTTTTACTTCTACTCCACTACATCTCAGAAGCAAATGTAGTAGCCTACTTTCACTCCACTACAAGTATTTGACAACTTTAGTTACTAGTTCATTTGTAGATTTTGATTATCATTACAAAACATACATTTACCACTTCAGCACTATGCATACGTACTTAGGCCAAATAGCCGATCTACAAGTTAATTTGTTTTTTTATTGTGTGTGTGTGTGTGTGTGTGTGTGTGTGTGTGTGTGTGTGTGTGTGTGTGTGTGTGTGTGTGTGTGTGTGTGTGTGTGTGTGTGTGTGTGTGTGTGTGCGTGCGTGCGCGTGCATGGAGTATTATGTACAAGTGAAGCTCCCCTCACATTTGCTACTTTATGGGTTTGTTGTGTTTGTTATTTTGACCTGCAGGCTCACCCAGGGTCACTTATATAGGTTCTGACTTTTGTGTTTACTTGTAGCGTTAGAAATAGGCTCTATGCACAGCAGCCATATTGGAAAGAAATTGGGCTTCTTCTTACTTCCTTAACAGGTGTTACCAATAATACTAATTAAGGCTCTGTTCCATTCTGGTCTCAAAGTGTGGTCCAGGGACCCTCATTTGGTTCCATTTGTACACTCTCAGAGTTATGGGAGTCCTTGAAATTAAAACGTTTGAGAACCACTGTGCTACAAATGGAACAGAGCCTTCATTAGTATCATTGGTAACACCTGTGAAGGCCCAATTTCCTTCCAATATGGCTGCTGTGCATATAGCCTATTGTGTAAATATATTTAAGTTAATAATAATACATACAATTTATATAGCGCTTTTCTAAATACTCAAAGTCGCTTTACAGGACAGAATAAAAACAACTTTAAGTCAAGTTACAATGAGTCTGTCAATATGGGTTCACCGTACCTGATGATAGTCATCACCCAGTCCTTTTAGCACCAGTAGTTGTTGTCTGAGGGCAACGCTTGCGTCCAAGGCTTCAGATGTGTCTGATGGAATGCTGTATGAGAGCTGAAGCAGCAATCTGTACAGAAGCTGACAACACAATGAAGAGAAGGAGTTATGAATGAAGGCTTATTACACAGCTTGGTTGAATGCTTGATTTTGATTGGTCAATCATCGGTGATTATTTATTGATAATGACCGATGAGCTCTATAACAGACTGCTGTCTAATCAAAGACTCAGAGCACCTGCTCATGTCAGCCTGCGCTGCTTGGTTTTATGCTATAATCCAACATGACAGCCATGTAAATAAATGTACAATGTCATTTACAACTAAACATTGCTCTCACTAATGTTTTTGAAAACATTTGAAGTGAGAAATAGACGCTGCAATAACCGAAAAGTGATTCTATTGACCCACTACACCAGTGGTTCTCAAACTTTTTATGTCAAGGACCCCCAAATTGACACTTATTAGCCCGCGGACCCCCATTTGGAAAGATGTGCCAGGGACCCCCATAAGAGAAGATTTTTATGGCTCTAGCAGTGATTCTCAACCATTTTAATTTCAAGGACACCCCAGTTTGACATGCATTAGACTACGGACCCCCATTTAATGGCATTTATTTCTCTGGGACCCCAATTTGTAAAATCAATGTTAATTTAACTCTGAGAGTGTCCAAATGGAACCAAATGAACCCGTTAGGGTCCATTTGGTTCCATTTGTACACTTTCAGAGTTACAGACCCATTAAGGGTCCATTTGGTTCCTATCCATCATTTAGCTGGGGACCCCCTGGAACCCCCTCAAGTACCCCTGGGGGTCCCCGGACCCCACTTTGAGAACTAATGCACTACATTTCCTTGTTTATCGTGTCGCAACAACGCAAGAATACCAAAACACTCGCCCCAAAACACAGTCGCCCCGGGGGAAATCCGGCGGTATATAGAATGGGGGCGAGTGTGTTTTGGGGCGAATCTTCCGGTTACCTTATGGTTTTTCAAGGCGAACTTGTCCGCCCAGCCCAATACTTATGGAATACTTTCCTTGCCGTAAGTGAGGGCAAGTACGGGTCATGTTCTACTCGTCCGAAATTTATGTTCACTTGACCGAAAAATAGAAATTGTGTGTGAGGCTCAATCCCCTCACATCTGCTACTTTATGGGTTTGTTGTGACTTCTGTGTTTACTTGTAGCGTTACAAATAGTGTAAATCTAATTAAGTTACAATGAGTCTGTCACTATGGGTTCACCTTACCTGATGATACTCATCACCCAGTCCTTTTAGCGGCAGTAGTTGTTGTCTGAGGGCAGCGCCTGTGTCCATGGGTTCAGCTGCCACTGCTACAGGGCCAGGGGCAGCAGTGTCAGGGGCAGCAGTTTCAGGGCCACTGCGGACCAAAGTTTCTGGGCCATCGGGGACGGGGACCAAAGTTTCTGGGACATCGGTGACGGGGACCAAAGTTTCTGGGACATCGGGGACGGGGACCAAAGTTTCTGGGACATCGGGGACGGGGACCAAAGTGTCTGTTTTTTTTGCAGCATTAACCTTAGCGAAAACACGGAATCGAGCTTCAATTGGGGCCAGGAGAACCAGGATGCACACAGGGAGCAGCAAACACACCTTCATCTACAAACAGCAAGAATGAAGAAAGATGGAACAGAGTTTGTATTTCAGTTTGGGACAGTGATCGTGCTTTTTTGATAAAGTATTAGTACTTAACTACAATCATTTAAAGTTTGCTTAGCTGCACTATTTAACTTTCCTCTTCTCCATCGGATTTGAACCCGGTTTCCAAGAGCTGATTTTCTTTTAGCTAATAGAGCCTGCCTGCTTGCTCAGGCAGGCTCAGGTCAAAATCCGTGTCAGATCCTGTGTCTAGGTGAGACATGAACTTTGACACGATCTAAATGTCTCATTAGAAGAGTATAGGGAGACAAAATATTACCACGCCAATTGTATACGTTATATCGTATTAACATATTCTACCAAACAGATAGGATAAGTTATATTGTAGTAACATACTCTACCATACAAGATTGGATAAAATTACATTTTATTCATTCAAAAAAAGTTACATTAAAACATTAAAACATATTAAACTGAAGATAAAATGGACTCACCGTTCAAAGCTTTGTGTTTGTCCTGTTGGCTTGTTGCTTCTGAGCTGAATGTCAATCAGAATGAGGAGCTGGACTTATAAACACTCAACATGACGCTTAACTGTGACACCATGCTTTATCAGGACACTGTATGTCCAAGGATACGGGCAGTATCACAACTACTCTGATTTATTACTTAACCCATTCAATCCAGGAACGGATCTGTGTCATTTTTTGATTTCTTTGGCTATTCAAAAATAGCAGATATACAAGCTCATAGCGCGGCATGAGCTTGGAGATCTGCTATTTTTTGTATTGTTCATACTTTGAATGTATATATTTTTTAAAGCGAACATTTGTAACTCAAATCTTTACTTCTGGGGATTCTACAAATGTCTTCTAAATCCTAGCAGTTTTTTGAAGAAACATATATATCTATCAGTGGTTCTCAAACTTTTTCATGTCAACGACCCCCCCCATTTGAAATTGTTTTGTGCCAAGTGATGCGCTGTGAGCTTGTATATCTGCTATTTTTCAGAGCCACTGTTCTAAACCAAGAGTTTTCTCAAAAAACTGTTATATACCGTATAGCTAAAATCTAAAATGACACAGATGCTTTACCGGTTTTACGGGTTAAGTCAAAGCAGTAGTTTGAAGTAACTAAGTACATTTACTCAAGTATGATTTCAAGGTACTTCGACTTTACTTGAGAATTTCACATTTTTGATGATTTATACTTCTACCCCTTTACATATCTCAGAGGCAAGTATTGTACGTTTTACTCCGTTACAATTATTGGAAAACTTTAGCTACTAGTTACCGTACTTTTCAGATTATTATTACAAAACATACATTTGCCAATCAAGACCTGCTTTATACACAACGTGTCACAACACCATGGGATCTGCCAATGCGTTGTGAACTTGTAGATCTGCTACTTTCAAAGGATTTTGAAAAAAATATAATACTTATATACTACTTTAAGTATACTTTGATACCAATACTTTTGCAATTTTAACTCAAGTAGAATTTTGAATGCAGGACTTTCACTCTTATCTTAGATCAGAGTAATTCTTCCAGCAATGAGTCAAAGTAGCAACACCACCAGTGGTGGAAAGTACATGTACTCAAGTACTGTACTTTTGTATTGTACTGTATTTTGTGGTATTTTTACTTTACTGGAGTGTTTTTAATTATTTGTACTTTTACTTCTATTCCACTACATCTCAGAGGCAAATATTATAATTTTAATCCACTACAATTATTTCAAAACTTTAGTTACTAGTTACTTTTGTAGATTATTATTACAAAACATATACATTAACCACTTAAGTCCTATATACATTTTGTCCGCGACGCATTGTGAGCTTATACATTTTACACATTTGAAAACTTTAAGTATATTTTGATACCAAGACTTTTGTACTTTTACACAAGTAAATGTTGAATTCCAGACTTTTACTTGTAACAGATTATTTCTACATTGCAGTATTGATACTTAAACTTAAGTAAAACATTTTAGTACTTTTTCCACCACTGAATCTAGGTCAGATTATGTGACCAGAAGACATGCCAGTCATAACGGATAAAGAAAGGAGCCAGGAATGATACAGTAGACAATAAAACATGATGTTCTACACTGTAGATGAGATGTACTGTATGTCCTTAAACAGTTACATGTAGTATCTTTAATGTCCTGATAAAACTGTGATTGTGTGACTCACACATAGATCTGTATGCTTACCAGAACAGACACAAACCTAAATAAAATATATTATAACGGTTATAATTAATTGCTTGATTAATTCATTTACATTGATTAATGTCAGCTCCTTGCTTAATTTACATACATTTTCCTTGAGCCAAATTTCATAATAGTTACTTAAATTCAGTGATAGTTTATTTATATCAAACCACTTCTTTAGAATTGTCAATTCTCTCTCTACCACAGGGGTCTTCAACATTTTCAGGTCAAGGACCCCCTAGCTGAGAGAGAGATGAAGCAGGGACCCCCTCTATATTGTATAAAAATTGTGTTTTAGATTAAACTTTTTTTGTTTACGTTTACTGGTCTTTTTTCCCTCGACATGTACCTTTTTGCCAAAAATAGCCGATCTACAAGCACAACGCCTCGTGCTGCGAGGCGTTGTGAGCTTGTAGATCCGCTATTTTTGGCTAAAGTTCTCCTCAGAAAAGGGATGCTAGGGTTCAAGGTAAAAAAAAAAAATCATATCACACAACGATTTGGCGGACCCCCTGTAGTAACTCTGAGGACCCCCTAGGGGTCCCGGACCCCCTGTTGAAGACCCCTGCTCTACCACATTCTGGAGCTGCTCCAAACTCTCCCCAGAACAGGTTAAATGGTATCGCCGGCAAAAAAGACACATTTTAACAGGGTAGACACTTTGCAAATATCATTTACTAGAGTTTCGGGGGGCTACGCCCCCCTCAACCCCAGCCGCGCACGGGGCTTTGCGTTTGTTGGTCCCTCCGTGTCCCTGTGTCTATATCCGTGTAGCTGCAGCACAGAGTGGGCAGTATAGATGGGGATTATGGCTGTTAGAGGCATGTACGCGCACGGGGCCCGCGTGGGCGTGTGTATATGGGGGTAGACAAATTGTCTAAGTAACATTTGCAAAAAGGGGAAAAAAAAAAAAAAATTGTAAGAAAGTGTAATGTAAAAGTTACAAAATGATGAGAAATCAGTAGAAGAAATTATATTTTGTATGTTTCGCGGACCACCAGGGGGTCCGCGGACCCCCTGGTGGTCCGCGCGGAAATCGTGGGATGAAAATTTCCAAAAGGAAAAAAAAAAAAAAAAAAAAAAAAATATGAAGGTGGTTGCTTGTTTTTCTGAAAGCTGGCGAATGGCAGCCCTTTCTGCAAGATGGCGGCTGCCTGGTGTTGTTGTGAGTACGTGTATTTGGGGGGGGGGGGGGGGGGCTGTGGAGCTGTGGAGCTACATAGTTCTCCAGAAGACACACACAAACATACACCATCTACAATGGACGAACTGAGCAGCAATATAGACATTCACCACACGAACGTGCATTGTTGACAAAGTGATTGCACAGCCGCTGCAGGCATGACAACCACGTTAGCGTGAGCGACATGGCAGCTATCACAGCGCCCTGTCCGTCGTGCTGCAACTGCCTGTGATGGCTACAGCAGTAACAGCAAGCTGTCTGCGATGCCATTGTCTGGAGACTGCTCTTAGCGTGACACGACCAATGAGAGTGAGCGCTGTAGTTGTTGCTAAGATACGGTGGCGTCTCTGCCCCATAGCTTGTAGATCTCTCACACATGATTGGCATAGGCTGCGTTGCCAGGTCTGACTTTGTGTCTAAGCAATGGTCGGCTTATTTTTGCGCGCCTTTGGGCTCGTTTGCATTGTGCGCACGGCAGCGCTTGTTTAGCGTACGTCAGCGCGACGTGGCAACGGACGTGGCAACGTGAAAGGTGATTGGCTGGTGAAAAGAAACACCCGACGTTACACCAGAAATGGTGCCTGGAGAAAATGGTGACCAAAAAAAAAGTTTGGAAAAAAAGGAAAAAAACCCCGCAGCGGCTGCCTGCTGTTGTGGTGATGATGTCGTGCGCACGGTAAACGGTACGAAGCTGCCTCCCCTTCCGTTTTGTCCGACATTTGGTGAGTAGAATTAATTATGTTGCGCGGTGGAAAAGGTGTAGTGAACAGTGAGATGTCCCCTACGCGAGGCGTAAATTCAGTGCGGCCGCCGTGGCGAGTCAGTAGGCGACATGTGGTCTGGCGGTGCGTTGTTTATCCGATAACAGAGCTGTGGGGTGTCACCACCGAGGGTGCGGAAGTTGCTCGCCATTTATATAGTTAGATATATAAAATGATCAATAGCTTTGGACCAAGCTTAGAACCTTGCGGGACCCCATATATTACCCTAGCTCATACATGGGCAGCCCGGGGGCCACATGCGGCCCCCACCTTCACTTAATGCGGCCCGCAGGTTAATATCGGAATACTGATATATTATTGATTTCAGCTGTTACAATTCCAAACATGCAAACATGACCCGCTTTAATTACTTCAGTCTATATTTGTTTTTTAATGACTAGTATTACAATGTTATTGTCTTTTTTATGTCCAATGTATTTGTATTAAAGTTCATAAAGTTAACATAAGTAACTAAATGCATTTGAAATTAAATAAAAAAAAATCCATTTCAAAAATAGCAAAAAAATAATAATCTGGATTCCAATTCAAAAGTAGCATCAGTCTAAACAGTATAATATATATAATATATATAGCAGATCTACAAGCTCAAAACGTGGTTTTGAGCTTGTAGATCTGCTATTTTTGATACTTTTGTGTGACAAAGAATGGCGAAAAAAGTTGAAATACAGAGAGACAGTATATGCAATGTGGCCCTCTGGAGTGAGTGTGGAAATATAGTGGCCCTCTCCATCATCAAAGTTGCCCACCCCTGCCTTAATATTGCGACATATATGTTTTCTTTTCAGAAAACTGTACATTTTTAGAAGACATTTGTAGAATGGGCCTCGGGTCTGAGGTTCCGATTCAACAAATGTCTTCTAAATCCTAACAGTTTAAAAAAAAGAAAAACGTATGTTACTATATCAGTGATTTTCAATCTTTTTAATGTCAAGGACCTCAAAATGATATGTATTTGGCCGCCGACCCCCATCTCAAAATTGTGTTGTTCCAGGGATCCCCAGAAGCGAAGGTTTGAGTTAAAAATGTTTGCTTCAAAAATATATATATTCAAAGTTTTGCACAAATGTTCTAGACTTTTCAAAAATAGCAGATGTACAAGCTAATAGCCGGCACTCGGTGCCGCGCTATGAGCTTGTGTATCTGCTATTTTTGAATAGCCCAAAGTGTAAAATAATGCTTTATAGCTCAAATAAAAAAAATGACACGGATGCGTCGCAGGTCTTAATGGGTTAAGGGGTTAAAGTTTCAACATAATGTATGAGTGGATCTCTCTGACCGACTGGTTAGCAGATCTACGTTTGCTTTATTGACCCTACAGTACATGCTTTAGACTGACATACTGTATTAAACTGGTCAGACTGGTTTCTCCCTGGCTGTCCCTTAAGGCGGGGCTTAGAATGGTATAAAAAGGCTGTCCAGCACTTTTTTTGTAGCAATTCAAACCACCATCTTGTTGAAGCCAGGAGCTGAACATTGCCATTCAGACCACCATCTTGCTGAAGCCAGGAGCTGAACATTGCCATTCAGACCACCATCTTGCTGAACCCAGGAGCTGAACATGTTCAAGTTGCTGTTTTTCACTCTCCTTTTTGGGTTCACACTGGACAGTGCAGAATGCTTTTATGGGCCATTTTGTAGCTTAGTGTCACAATGCCCAACCCTCTGTCCCGCAGTGAAACGATGCTTAGGTCAAACTGAGACTCAAACTGAGACTGAGACCATCAACTGTCCCGCAGTGCAAGAATGCTTAAGTCAAACTGAGACTGAGACTCCCACCTGTAACGGGATGGAAATCAATGGACTCTGCTGCGACCTAACTGATGATTGTAGGTATTTCATGTAATGTGATTTGATTCCACAGCCTTTATCATTATTACCGGTGGTGTAAAGTAACTAAGTACATGCAATCAAGTACTGTACTTGAGTACAATTTGAGGTACTTTTACTTTACTGGATTATTTCCAATTAGCTATACTTTATACCTCTACTCTACCGAGTGCCGCGCTATGAGCTTGTAGATCTGCTATTTTTTTTAAAATTGCGAATATTTGAGCAAATCTTTGAATATATATTTTTTTAAGCATTTGTAACTCAAATTGTTGCTTCTGGGGGTCCCTGGAACAAAATATTTTGAGATGGGGGTCCGCAGCCAAATACATATACATTGTGGGGTCCTTGACATGAAAAAGTTTGAGGACCACTGACATAGTAACATAAGTTTGTTCAAAAAACAGTTTTAGAAGACATTTTGTACAAATCGGAACCTCAGGCCTTAATGGGTTAAAAAGAAAATCAAAAATTTGCCACGGACACATTGATGACCCCTGACCCCAGCCCTAACCTCCAACCTTGAACATTCTAACCTCCTCACCTCCCCTGTGTCTTTCTGTCTCTTTTCTTCTTCTCTCTCTTTCTCAGGTATGCCTTTGACTCTTTCTTCGTGCGAGTGCATGCGTTATCTTGAGACTTATGATGGTTGTTCGGTAGATTTTTCGGGCTGCAGGCATGGGTCCGACTGCTGCGTGCGGTCTAAGAAGTGGGACTCCAGGGCAGCTAGCATGTGCATGGCCCTGAGGAAATCACTTGCGCGCACGGAGGTGTGCACTATGACTCCCGATTCCTAAAAGGTAAGGCAACACATAATGTAGGCCTACACCTTGACATATTTACTTATGATCTACAAGATCACAACGCATCGCATGATGGTGGCCATTATGTGTATACACAGCTAGCACACACACACACACACACACACACACACACACACAAACACACTACTCACATATATCCGATCTACAAGCTCACAACATGTTGGAATGCAAGTGTTACTGTAGCTTGTGATATCTTTGAGAAAATTGCACACATTTTCGAATATCTTTTTTTTTGTTCATATTTTTACTTCAACTTTTGGTGCATTTTGAGGAACATTTTGAATAGAGGACTTTTACTTGTAACAGAGTATTTCTACATTGCGTTATTGATACTTTTACGAGAGAGAGAGAGAGGAAAACAAAAGCTGAGTACTTCTCCCACATAGCTTCTTTTGGCAGGATTACTTCTGCCACCCATGATGGCGTCAACACTTGAAATTAAATAATCAATAAATTAATATATTCATCATTCATTCATTTGTTCATTAAAATAAAAATTAATTAAAAATAAAGGTTATTTACAGGAATATAGAAACATTGTTGGTGCCAGCATACCTTGTTCAAACCCAGAGTTTAAAAATGCATCAAATAAATGTAGTGTTTATGAAATCACAATAGTATACCAGGAATGATTGTGTTTGTTCACATTGAAGTCCCATAGTTTTAAATAATCTGTTGTGTTTCAAATCAACAGGTGTTCTTCTGGAGCCACGGCAGAGGGTATCGCCTCAGCAACGCCTCCAATATGTCCTGATGAATTGAATCATAGGACCACAATGGTGTCATCCTGTTAGCATTATTGTGTGACTGTGCTTTGTGCAAAACTGTTAATAAAGTGTTCAATCAATCACGACATCCGTCTAGCATGTTCATAGAATAGATTTCAAAACATTACTGTTGGTTTGTGAAGCATTGAATGCTTTAGGGGCAGTGGTTTTCAACCGGTGGTGGTCCTTGGGGGGGGGGGGGTTTCCAGGTGGTCCCCAGCTAAATGTGATGGAGCGTTGGTAACCAAATGGACCCCTATAGATCTTTAACTCTTGAGAGCGTAAAATGAAACCAAATGGACCCTTCCGGGTCCATTTGGTTTCATTTTACGCTCTCAAGAGTTAAATTATCGTTAAACATCTGCTTTACTTAATTAGATAATTGTTATTTTTGATCAACGTTTGCCTGTCATCTCATCTCTCCTATTGGTACCAACATCAACACAGCATGGATTTGTGGACAAAATCTTATCCAACAATGACAAGTTTTGGGTCTGAGAGTCTAAATCTCATCAAATGGTGGTCCCTGGCTCAAATGCCGAAGAAATAATGGACCTTGATGTGATGGGGGTTGAAAACCACTGCTTTAGGGCCAAAATGCATTCATGATATTGGGTCCGCTCTCTACGCTTAAATCTAAAGATCTAAGCCAGGGGTCTGCAACAGGGGGTCCGGGACCCCTAAGGGGTCCTCAGAGTTACTACAGGGGGGGGGCCACCGAATGTTTGTATTATCTTACATCTGACACAGTGGCACAGTGGTTAATATTCTTTCACCACTTCTGTCGAATGAAAGTGGACACGATGGATTGGGGGCATTTAATACCATTCAATCTTTAACATGTTTTAGCTATAACCATTATCTAATGCTTTGGGCAATTCAAAAATAGCAGATATACAAGATATACAAGCTATTTATTTGAAAATTTGTTAAAGAGGTGGTGCCATGGTTTTGCACTTTTTCAGTTTTTCAAGTGTCTATGAGGTTGACCCCTGTTGTTATGACTTTGGGTCACAAACACATGGATCTCATGAATGTAACATAACCCGCTCCAGACAGTTTTTATGTTGCTTGGTTCAGTATTTAGATATTTGATATTAATTTTACCAGACATGCCCGCTTCCTATACAAACCAGATTTTTGGTTATTTTATTGTACATATTGGTTTCGGTCGGCAAGGTTCTTTTCAACCATGAATGGGCTGTTCCTCTTACACCATATCTCTCCAGTTTATTTAAGAACAAGCTGTGATCTACACGCTCACGTGTTGCAGGGATTAAGTGGTTAACGTATGGTTCCATGGGGTCCTCAGCTAAATTAAATCCTACACTTAGTTGACCGGATTCCCAAGAGCCCCCTCCTGTTTTCACTCTAGGCTACACCAGGGGTCTTCAACGTTTTCAGGCCAAGGACCCCCTCGCTGAGAGAGAGATGAAGCAGGGACCCCCTACTCTATATTGTATAAAATTGTGTTTCAGATTAAAGTTTTTTCGCAGCGCAAAATATTCCCCTCAGAAAAGGAATTCTAGGGTTCAAGTGGTTAATGTAAAAAAAAGAAATCCTATCACACAAAGATTTGGCGGACCCCCTATAGTAGCTCTGAGGACCCCCTACGGGTCCCGGACCCCCTGTTGAAGACCTCTGCTCTACACTATACATCTCCACCAAAAATAACCAATCTACAAGCTCACAACACGTCACAATGTGACCTGCTGTGAGCTTGCTGATCTGCTATTTCCACCACACGTTAACCACAGAATAGGGATGCTAGGATTCAAGTGGTTGAACGCTTAAGCAACATTATTTTTTTCCTCTATTCAAAAATTGCTGATATGCAAGATCACACACGTCATTGTGAAATTGTAGATCAGATTTTTTTCTTTTTTAATCCCCGGGGTCCCTGGCAGTAAATATTTTCAAATGGCGGTCCACGGCCAAACATATATGAATTTGGGGGTCCTTGAAATGAAAATGTTGAAAAGAACCACTGACACCTAATATAGGTCACATTATATCACCATAAGATATGTGAGTCATAACAGATAAAGGAGCAGGGAATGATACATTATGAATTAAGTACACAATAAAACATGATGTTCTACAGCTACTGTGGATGAGATGTACTTCAACAGTAACAGGCAGTGGTGGAAAAAGTACACAGATATTTTACTTAAGTAAAATTAGCGATACCACACAATGTAGAAATACTCTGTTACAAGTAAAAGTCCTGTATTCAAAATGTTGCTTGAGTAAAAGTCCAAAAGTATTGGCATCAAAATACACTTAAAGTACCAAAAGTATAAGTATTAAAATGTTTGAAAATAGCAGATCTAAAAGCTCACGTGTCGCGATGCGGCGCGCTGTGAGCTTGTAGATCGGCTATTTTCAAATAGCCGACGTGTAAAATAGGGCTAAAGTGGTTGATGTATGTTTTATAATTGCGAACGCGGAAGGAGGCGCGCCTCCGCCCAAGTGGAGCATACTATGAAACTCTGCTCTCATTGTGTGTCTGTGTGCAGTATGTGTGCACTGCACTGCCTGTGTGCAACCAACAGAGTGGCGCCAGAGTGCAGTCAAAACACACACACACACACACACACACACACACACACACACAGTCCGTAAATGCACAATATTTTCGAGCTGCGTTCGCTTCCAGCGTTCGCGCGTCTTACTTGTCTAATAATTGATACCCGCAAAGTAACTAAAGTTTTCAAATAATTGTAGTGGAGTAAAAGTACAATATTTGCCTCTGAGATGTAGTGGAGTAGAAGTAAAAGTATTGAAAATTGGAAATACTCCAGTAAGGTAAAAAAAAAAAAACACCTCAAAATTGTACTTAAGCACAGTATTTGAGTAAATGCACTTAGTTACTCTACACCACTGGTTATATGCTCTGTATGACTGTTACATCCCCGGAGCAAACATAAGTTAATGGGAATGAAACCCATTTTATATCAAACTTAATATATATATACAGACATTAAAGAGACTTCACAAAACACAGAGCAACTCAGAGAAATAAATATAGCCACCCTACCTAAACCTAACCTTGATTTTGAACCACTATAACAAAACACGAAATAAAAGTACAACAACACTCATTCACTTAGTAAACAAGCTATTTTATCCTCTATTATCTCTCTCTATATTCTTATCTAATCTAACAAAACGTGACTTGTACAAAAACCTGGCTTCCATGGCCCAGTAATATAACACAATGACTAAGGACTCTAAACAGCAAACTTAATAACAGAAAGAACAACACAGAGTGCATGGGTGGTCAGCATTAACCCATTAAAACTGGGAATGTGTAGGTCTGTGTAACCACTTAAACCAGGGTTCTTCAACGTTTTCAGGCCAGGGACCCCTTGGCTGAGAGAGCGATAAAGCAGGGACCCCCATTATTATGTTTATTTATATTTCATAGAGAGCTTCATGGACTTGTTTGACAGACACTGTCATCAGTGTTGGATTCATGTTAACTTGTGTTTTCAGACTTTTAATACAAAGTAAACTTGACCCACTCTCTGTACTTGGTCTGCTCTTTTTTACCCCTACACCAAAACCTCTTTTCTAGCCGAAAATAGCAGATCTACAAGCACACGACGCCTCGCAGTGTGCTTGTACTGTAGATCTGCTATTTTCGGCTAAAGTTCTCCTCAGAATAGGGATGCTTGGTTGAAGTGGTTAATGTAAAAAATCACAAAGATTTGGCGGCCCCCCTGTAGTAACTCTGAGGACCCCCTAGGGGTCCCAGACCCCCTGTTGAAGACCCCTGACTTAAATCATTATTTTATACTTTGGCTATTCAAAAATGGCAGATACACAAGCACCAAGACGACCAAGTGCAGCGCTATTTTTGAAAAATCCTGAAGATTTGTGCAAATCTTTGTATTTTTAAAGCGAACATTTTTAACTCAAATCTTTGCTTCTGGGGGAACAAAGCATTTTCAAATGGGAGTCGGCGGCCAAATACCTTTTTGGGGGTCCTTAATATGAAAAAGTTTGAGAACCACTGATATAGTAACATAAGTTTTTTCATAAAGCTTTTTATAGAAGACATTTTATAGAATCGTAACCTCAGGCAAAATGGGTTAATATGTAGTGGAGAAGCTTTTGTTTGTAATGACGGCTTCAAGACGGTTCTTGTATGAAGAAACAAATGGCCCCCACTGCTCAGGTGTGATTTTGGTCCATTCTTTTGCACAGATTGTCTTTAAATCTAGTAGATTCTGGGGGGCCCTCTACTGCGAGTTCTTTCCACAAATGTTCATCGGATCGGATTTAAGTCAGGTGAATCAGAATAACAACTTTATTATTGCCACATGTAGTTCCTTTGTTTTAGTTTTTCCATAAAAATAGAAAGGATAGGAAGAATAAGGGTCAGAAGGGAACAATGGGAAGAGAGAGAAAGATGAATACAAACAACAACATGGGCCATGCAGCAATAGTTTCCTAATTATTCCTCATTTCTTAAGTGAATCCCTAAGTGAATTCGATTTGGGCTTCAACTCAACCGGGTCCGTTTGGGTTAGATTATAATTTCAGGCCGGTTGAAAACCCTGAAGCAAGTGGTTCTCAAACATTTTCATGTCAAGGACCCCAAAATTGACATGCATTTGGCTGCAGACTATAGAAAATAGCCGATCTACAAGCTCAAAATGGCCAGTAATGGGACGCGTTGTGAGCTTGTAGATCGGCTATTTTCAAACAAAGTAACCACAAGTTTGCTCTACAGTTTGTACAAAGTCTGTGTAACAAGTAGCTTTTGGAGCAAACCAATCCTTTTGGTCTTTGCTCATCTCTTCCTCACATCCCATTTGGCACAATGCTTCTTTGACATGGTCATTCAGTTCACTGAATTGCCATAACAGCTGTCTATATGTAAACAGCAATATTTCGCTTACAGTTTTCACATTTGAATCATCCTCCATTAATGCTTGAATTTCGTTCTTTTTCCCTGTAAGTTGACACAATTTAGCTCTTCTTGAGCCCATTTGTTTTGTCACATTATCCTCCATTGCTTTGAGTGTTGGCTTAACCACTCGCTTTTCTGTTACATTCTCATCCGGCATGATTATTTGCTTCAATTGTTAGTTGTTCCAATATTCAGACAGTTAGTCTTTTCCACTTGTTAACCAACAGTCACAAAGCACCACAGACAAGACTGTAATTCACTTGCAGATTATCCAACTCCACTTCTTTAGCTGTGTTTCAACTGTTCACAAACAATTAACTTCTCAAAAGACAAAAATAATATTCCACAGGTTACAATAATTGTGAGATGAACACGACGGTAAGAAAACTGTATGCTTCCAAACTCCACTGTCTGACACTGACTGGTACTGACTCTCAGTCCCACTGATGACAGCAGCTGAGTCTAATCATCAAAAGGTCACAGTGACACAATACACACCTGTCCTTACTCAACCTTAATTATCAAAGGCCTTAATTAACAAAGGTACTCTGTGATATTCTCTTAAAGCAAAAGTCCTCTTATGTCAATACTTGTACATACATAGACCATGAATTAAACATATGAATTTAGCAATTATTTATCTTCTTCAAATATTTCGGTTTTACCATTTTTACTCAATACACATTAATTATGAAATATCAATATGAACTGTTATCTGTGGTTTGGCTTCCACATTTCCTATAGGCATGGTGGGCATCACTTCCTGTCGATTTGATCAGGTATCAGGGATCAAATCGACAGGAAGTGATGCCCACTTCCCTAGGAAACTTGCCCTAGGAAACTTGTGGATAAAATAGGGTTAAAGTGGTTAAACTGTTCCACGTTTGCTGTGGACCACCAGGAACTCCCTCAAGGACCCCTGGGGGTCCCCAGACCACACTTTGAGAACAACTGCTCTAAAGATATGATACAAAATATTATTGTAATTTAAATCCTATATTATACAACTGTAGAATTGAAGAAATTCTTCGAGAATACATTATTTTTGCACAAACATGTCACACTTAAGAACTCAAAGGCCAGCCTAAGAGTGCTCTTCAGTGTGCGTAGATTCTGTTCTTACCTAATGTAGCAGGGCGATATAAAGCAATGACTACGCCACCCACACATATAGGAGTGAGGGATCCTTTAAACACATTAACCATGTACTGTATATATATATAGATATATAGGACTGAACAAGGTAAGGTTCCCCAGAAAGGTACGGGTTCAGAATGAACAGAACCAGAGGCTGATGTATCAAGTTTATTCAAACAGTTGGTATAAAAGAATAGTCAGGTTAAAATACAGAAAGGAAGAAAGTGGTTAGTATTACTGGGAGTTCTGCAAAGGGACTAAACCCAAGAGGCAAAGGGGCAATAAGGGTAAGGGCTTCAGGGCCTACTAAACTAAATCTACAGAAATTAAACAAATCAGAATAATGCAAAACCAAAAGCAAATAAAGTAAATAAGCAAATCAAAACAAACTACAAATACGCAAAACCAAAATAAAAATCATGCAATGCTACTTAATGGCCCAGTATAGTTCTGTCCTCAGTCAACCCTATTGCACACAGTCCAATAGCAAAACCCCAGTCTAAATAGTATATATATGGCACGGTCAGAAAAACAGTGATGGTTAGTTCAGCTCCTACAAAAAAATCAAATAATAAAGCATTAGACCAACCCTCCAACAATTCATCCCAGACATTAGGCCCCTATAGCAAGATGACAAAATACAGCAAAATAACAAACATACCCAATGAGTGAATATATGCTCATGGCTCCCATTGATATAGGCCTGCACAGCCACAGGGTACTGCTGCTCAAAGGACCTGGAGGCTTCTGGAAATACAGATATATATTAGTATAATTACCAACAGGCCTAATATTGTCAGCCTATCTAAACTCTTATATATATACTATTGCTACAATGAGTTATAAAAACCTTGTCATTTGTTTCAGCTTGTCTTACCGAGAATTAGTCTGTACCCCTCATGCCTCCAGGTCTCTCTCACAAACACTCAAGCCAGGCTTCTGGCTAGACAGGAGGCCACAAACCTGGCCACCCCTCTTTATGCACTTTCCTTAAAGGGCCAGTGCTACACTAAGAACAGATCACAGCTAAGAAAACATTGGAGTTACCAAAATCTTCTTAAAAAGTTCTTAAGTGGGTTTAAGAAGAGACTTCCTCTTAAGAACGGTTGCTACATGAGGCCCATTTCTTATTTTCAGTACTTTTACTCCACTACAATTATTTGACAGCTTTAGTTACTACAGTAGTTACTTTACTTTGAATATTTAGAGTATTATCCCAAAACATACATTGACCACTTCAGCTCTAGTGGATATTTGAAAAGATCAGATCTGCTATTTTCAAAAGATTTGTATACATTTTGAAAACTTGTGAAATGGGACATTCTGCACAATGAGTACTTCTGGTACTTTAAGTATGTTTTGATGCCAATACCTTCGTATTTTTACTCAAGTATTTTTTGTATACAGGACTTACTTTGTACCAGAGTATTTCTACATTGTGGTATTGCTACTTTTAGTTAGGTAAAAAAAATCACATTCATGTCAACAACTTCTCGGCACATTGCTCCATTCAGTGCTCCTTCAATTAACCCATTAAGACCGGGAAAGTGTTTGTCATTTTAGATATTAACCACTTTAACCATTATCTTACACTTTGGCTATTCAAAAATATCAGATAACCACAGAGTGCCGCGCTATGAGCTTGTAGATCTGCTTTTTTTTTTTTTACAAATCATGAACATTTGTGCAAATCTTTGAATATATATATATATTTAAAGTGAACATTTTTGACTCACATCTTTGCTTCTGGGGGATTCTACAAATGTCTTCTAAATCCTAACAGTTTTTTGAAAATAATAAATGGTATAATATCAGTGGTTCCCCCCCATCTCAAGAGGTGTTGTTCCAGGGACCCCCCCAGAAGTAAAGCAAAGATTTGAGTAAAAAAGCATAATATACAAGCTCATAGCACGGCACTGGGTGCCGCACTATGAGCTTGTGTATCTGCTATTTTTGAATAGCCAAAGTATACAATAATGGTTCAAATGGTTGCACAGATATGCGTTCCCGGTTTTAATGGGTTATTTATGTATCAATATAATTTCTTTAATGGTTTATATGAAGTCTGTCATGCAGCAGCCCCGGCTTCCACCTCTAAACTTCACTGTTTTGGAGGTGGAATTAGAAACAATATGCAATTAATTAAAAACAGGGTGCAATTAAAACTGTCAATACTAAGCAAACTTGACATGTCACTCTGTACTTGGTCTGCTCTTTTTTCCCTCTACACCAAACCCCTTTGCTTGATCTACAAGTTCACAACGCCTCGCAGTGTGAGGCGTAGTGAGCTTGCAGATCTGCTATTTTTGGGCTAAAGTTCTCCTCAGAATATAGGGAGGCTATAGGGTTCAAGTGGTTAATGGCGGCCCCCCCTGTAGTAACTCTGAGGACCCCCTAGTGGTCCCGGACCCCCTGTTGAAGACCCCTGATGTCAGACAGATACTACAGATATGTACATACAATGTTTCAACTCAAGGTTTACAGTGTAATGTTCACAAACAGGATCACTTTATTAGACAATTAATTCACAGAAGACATTTGTCTACAAGATCACAACGCGTCACAAAGTGACGCGTTGTGAGCTTGTAGATCTGCTATTTTCAAATAGCAGATCTACGGGGGCCTTTTGCCTAGAGGGCAGGGTGTTTGGCTCCCTTTACATAATATACTGTATATATTTTTTTTTGCAGAATAACATCAAATGTAATGTTTCACCCAAGAACCAACATGTACGATACGATACGATACGATACGATACGATACGATACGATACGATACGATACGATACGATACGATACGATACGATACAACTTTATTGTCAGCTCTCACTGAAATTTGCTTTGTGTCCATGACGTCACCGTTCAAGATACAGCCAGGACATACCCAATACATTACACAAGGTACATTACAGGACACACATCACAGAAGCAGACAGAAACAAGAACAATAGAACATATCCTCTTGGTTTAACGATTTTGGTTTAAAAGCAGAACATATGTACATATTGAACTAAAGACAACATGTATTTGAACTGGAACAAGATTTCAAATGTTTTATTTCATGTATTATTAGTGCGAGAACAATGGCTTCTATCATAGCCTGCTAAGTAACTTTCCCAGGAAGATAAATCCTGGAGTTTCTATATTAGCTTCCATAGATGATGTCATCAGAACTGTCCACAGCACTCCTCTGAGTAGACAGAAACGGTATACCATATTATAACGAGCATTAGTGAGGGCCCAAATACATGAACATGGTGTGTGTGTGTGTGTGTGTGTGTGTGTGTGTGTGTGTGTGTGTGTGTGTGTGTGTGTGTGTGTGTGTGTGTGTGTGTGTGTGTGTGTGTGTGTGTGCGTGTGCGTGTGTGTGTGTGGGGGGGGGGGGGGGGGGTACAATACATAGAACATGTTTAACATTACATTCACGTTAATTCAGTTCCAATAGCTAACCTTCTCCCATCCCCCCTCTTCCCTTTTGTGCTGGTCCTCCTCGGTGGTCTCATGGCGTCTCCTCCACGTGTGGCATGTTGTATGAGAGATGAAGCAACGTGTTGTACAGAACCTGACAACACAATGAAGAGAAGGAGTTAGATAAACACACACACACACACACACACACACACACACACACACACACACACACACACACACACACACACACACACACACACACACACACACACACACACACACACACACACACACACACACACACACTTTAACCAGTACCATTATGTTTACAGTTGTTGGTCATTCATGTGCAGTTGTGCAGTGTTGTAAAGTAACTAAGTACATTTACTCAAGTATTGTACTTAAGTACAGTTTTGAGGTATTTTTTTACTTTGCTGGAGTATTTCCAATTTTCTGCGCTTTTACTTCTACTCCACTACATCTCAGAGGCAAATATTATACTTTTACTACAATGTTTTGCTTTTATCTATTTTTATCACTGTGTGTTTGTCATACTATTTTGTTATATGGACCCTGAGTCTGAAATAAAGATTGAATTGAATAAAAAAAAAAAGTTAGTTATTAAAGTTACTTTGCAGATATAAATCATTATATTATGAAACATACATTAACCACTTTAGCCCTATTTTACACCTAGGCTATTTGAAAATAGCAGATCTACAAGCTCACAACGCGTCGCGATGCGACGCGTTGTGAGTACTCAAGTAACATTTTGAACGCAGGCCTTTTAATTGTAGCAGAGTATTTTTATAATGTGGTATTGCTACTTTTACTTAAGTAAAATATCTGTGTACAGTACTTCTTCCACCACTGTTCATGTGTATATATTTGATATACTTAGTTACATATAGTCATTCATGGTGGGGTTGACACTAAGGTGTGTGAAGCACTTGCCCAGCCTTGAGGCAAGTACGGGTCATGTTCTACTTGTATTGTCTACTCGTCCCGGAAAAATAGAAATTGTGTGTGTGTGTGTGTGTGTGTGTGTGTGTGTGTGTGTGTGTGTGTGTGTGTGTGTGTGTGTGTGTGTGTGTGTGTGCATGGGGAGGGGGTTGCTTGTGTAGTCTATGTACAAGTGAGTCCCAGTTTATGTTGTGTTTGTTATTTTGGCCTGCAGGCTCACCCAGGTTCACTTATAGGTTCTGACTTTTGTGTTTACTTGTGACAAATAGTGTAAATGCAATTTAGTTACAATGAGTCTGTCACTATGGGTTCACCGTACCTGATGATAGTCATCACCCAGTCCTTTTAGCACCAGTAGTTGTTGTCCGAGGGCAGCGTTCAGCTCCATGGGTTCAGCCGCTAGAGGGACAGCAGTTTCAGGGACCACAGATTCAGGGACATAGAAGACGACAGTTTCAGGGACAAAGGGGACCGCAGCTTCAGGGACATAGGGGACCCAAGTTTCAGGGACAAAGGGGACTGCAGCTTCAGGGACATAGGGGACCCAAGTTTCAGGGGCATCGGGGACCCAAGTTTCAGGGGCATCGGGGACCGCATTTTCAGAGGCATCGGGGACCGCAGTTTCAGAGGCATCGGGGACCGCAGTTTCAGGGGCATCGGGGACCACAGTTTCAGAGGCATCGGGGACCGCAGCTTGAGGGACGGGGACCTTAGCTTCAGGGACATAGGGGACCACAGTTTCAGGGACAAAGGGGACCGCAGCTTGAGGGACATAGGGGACCCAAGTTTCAGGGACAAAGGGGACTGCAGCTTCAGGGACATAGCGGAGCCAAGCTTGAGGGACATAGGGGACCCAAGTTTCAGGGGCATCGGGGACCGCAGTTTCAGAGGCATCGGGGACCGCAGTTTCAGGGGCATCGGGGACCGCAGCTTGAGGGACGGGGACCTTAGCATCAGGGACATAGGGGACGACAGTTTCAGGGGCATCGGGGTCCTGAAATCACAAGTCTCTTTTAGGTTCCAACGTTTATGTTTTACTTGTGTTATAAATAGTGTAAATAGGATTGTGTAACAGTACATCTGCCACTATGGGTTCATCTTACCTGAATGGGTGCCTCATATGCGTTCTGGTCCAACCACTGAGCCCACATTTTCTCCCTGGCTTTTCATGCAGAAAATCATGGAAGAAGAATTTCAGCAAAGTAAAGACTTTCAAAGGTCCACAGCATAAAAAAAGACATTGGGTGAAACTGGTCATTTTTGTGGCTGGATACTGTGTAGAGTATCAATCCAACAACAGATTGATGGTTCATTAATCATTATGCGTTAAGAGTTCAAAATGAAAAGACAATGTGGTGAAACTACCCTTTAAACTGAATCACCTCCTGTAATAGTTTTCAAACTGTTTGTGTCCAAGGCATACTAAATCTCAAACACCCTCCTGATCATATCCGTGCAGAATTGCCTCTCTCAATCTCATTTAAACATTTATTATTAGAAAATCAACCACTTTAATCGTATTCATACTTTCACAATTAAATAGTGAAAACATTGTGTTGACAAGCTCACGATGGGTCGCAATGCAACGCGCTGTGAGCTCATATACTGTACATAGATTGGTTATAAAAAACTATATATAATAATAAAATACATTTACATTTAAAAATGTCACCTAGAATGACATGCCCAAAAATAATGATTGTTGAAAGTTAGTTAAAATATATTTATTTTTAGGGAATATATATTTGGGATGTGTTGGGAAATGAGTGCGTCCAAAAGTACTGAACATGACTTATTATTACGGCTCAGTGATAACCCATTGTCAAAATAAAACCCTACCTTTTGTATATCGTCAGGCAGAAACCTCTTGTACCAAAATGTGTACTTTTTGTGTTTTTTCATACATTAATGCCCTATCTGTAGCAGATCCACTACTGTTCCTATATCTTTGTATTTGGATCCTGAAAAGTAACAGTTTTGAACATAATATGAGGTTTCCACCCGACAGAAATGATATACTATATTGCCGTAATAATGTGTGGTTGTCACGACAACACACCGGTTGAGAAGCACTTACTCCAAAAACGTGGAAGAATGTCAGGAGGAGACTGAGGAGAGACCAGCGGAGCCAGGAGAACCAGGATGGACACAGGGAGCAGCAAACACATCTTCATCTACAAAACAGCAACAATGAAGAACAAAGACTTTCATAACAATAGTACTGATTATAATACATTCAGTTTGAGACAGTGATCGTGCTTTTTTCATAAAGTATTAGTGCTCAACTACAATCAATTAACGCTTGCTTTAGCTGACACTATGTAACTTCCCTCTTCTCCACCGGATTTGATTGGGTCCCCAGCTAAATGATGGATAGGAACCAAATGGACCCTTATGGGTCTGTAACTCTGAGAGTGTCCAAATGGAACCAAATGGACCGTTAGGGTCCATTTGGTTCCATTTGGACACTCTCAGAGTTAAATTAACATTGATTTTACAATATGAATTGGGGTCCCAGAGAAATAAATGCCATTAAATGGGGGTCCGTAGCCTAATGCATGTCAAATTGGGGGTCCTTGAAATTAAAATGGTTGAGAATCACTGCTAAAGCCGTACAAATCGTCTCTTATGGGGGGTCCCTGGCATATCTTTTAAAATGGGGGTCTGCGGGCTAATAAGTGCTAATTTGGGGGTCCTTGACATGAAAAAGTTTGAGAACCACTGCTCTACCATACAGATTGTATAAGTTATATTGTATTAACATGCTCTACCATACAGACTGTATAAGTTATATTGTATTAACATACTATTGGACAACAATACATTTGATATATTTAAAAAAGTGACATACTGTAGTGCAGCTTTAAGTAAACAACATTAAAACATATTAAACTGAAGATAAAATGGACTCACCGTTCAAAGCTTTGTGTTTGTCCTGTTGGCTTGTTGCTTCTGAGCTGAATGTCAATCATAATGAGGAGCTGGACTTATAAACACTCAACATGACGCTTAACTCTGACACCATGCTTTATCAGGACACTGTATGTCCAAGGATACAGGTCAGGCAGTAAGGGAAGAACATTTTACTCAAGTATACTGTACTTAAGTACAATTTCAAGGTACTTTTACTTTACTTGAGTTTTCAAATGTTTTGATGATTTATACTTCTACTCCAGGGGCCTTCAATGTTTTCAGGCCAAGGACCCCCTAGCTGAGAGAGAGATGAAGCAGGGACCCCCTCTATATTGTTTAAGATTGTGTTTCAGATTCAACATTTTTTGTTTACGTGGTCTGCTCTTTTTTTCCCTCTACACCTATGGCCTCTTTGCCAAAGATAGCCGATCTACAAGCTGTGAGCTTGTAGATCTGCTATTTTTTGGCTAAAGTTCTCCTCAGAAAAGGGATGCTAGGGTTCAAGTGGTTAAGGTAAAATAAAAAATCATATCACACAAAGATTTGGCGGACCCCCAGCAGTAACTCTGAGGACCCCCTAGGGGTCCCGTACCCCCTGTTGAAGACCCCTGTTCCGCTCCTTTACATCTCAGAGGCAGATATTGTACTTTGTATTCACGCTACACTACAATTACATTTATTTGAAAACTTTAGTAGCTTTTCAGATTTAGATTATTATTTAAAAAAAATATACATTTATTTACCAATTAAGACCTGTTTTATGCATCAGCATAAAAAAATTGAAAATAACCGATCCAAAAGTTCACAAGGTGTTGCGACGGGACGCACTGTGAAGCGTTGTAGATCTGCTATTTTTAAAAGATTTAGAACATTTTTGGCAACCCTACTTTATACTCAAGTAGAATTTTGAAAGCAGGACTTCTACTTAACAGAGTAACAGAGTATTTTTACATTGTGGTATTGCTAGTGAGTACTTCCACCTCTGAGTAAAAGTAGCAATAACACATTGTGGAAATACTTTGTTACAAGCGTCAAATGTTTGACAATCGTTGACATAGATGATATAGGTCAGATTATGTGACCAGAGGACATGCCAGTCATAACAGATAAAGATAGAGAGCAGGGCATGATACAGTATGAATACAGTACACAATATATTTCTAATCTACACTGTAGATGAGATGTACCGTATGGGGTTACCAACTGTCCTTTACAAATTAACCCATTAAATCCGGCAACACATCTTCAAATGTCTTTTAAACAGTTTTTTTTTAAAACGTATGTTGCTATATCAGTGGTTCTCAAACTTGTTCATGTCAAGGGCCCACAAAATGATATGTATTTGGCCGCAGACCCCCATCTAAAAATATGTAGTTCCAGGGACCCCCCAGGAGCAAAGATTTACAAGTGTTGCTTTAAAAATATAGTATATTCAAAGATTTGCACACATTTTCACGATTTTTCAAAAATAGCAGATCTACAAGCTCATAGCGTGGCACAGCTTGTATATCTGCTATTTTTGAATAGCCGAAGTATAAAATAATGGTTTAAGTGGTTACACAGATGCGTTCCCGGTTTTAATGGGGTAAGGAATAGTCTCTTATTTAGAAACTAAAAGACGTGTCCCTTGTTAGGTGAACTGATACGAGACACACTTTGTTCCCTGTTTTGGGGAATCAATCAATGACACACACATCTTACAAGTTCAAACAGCTCATATACATATACTATAATCATCTGTTTCTACGTCTGGAGACTCCAGGACTGGCTTCAGTGTTGATTTCGTCGACTAAAACTATGACGAAAAATGTTGGTCGACTACCTTTTTCACTGACAAAAAATAAATTAAAACCAAGCTATGATGACTAAAACTAAGACTAAATATATCGAAAATTTCGTCAACAAATAAAAACTAGACCAAAATGTTAGTGAGGGACTAGTGGAGAAGAGATCCAGTAGAACTAAAAGACAAGTCATTTTGTTTGGTTGCGCTCTGAAAGTAGCAGATCTACAAGCTCACAACGCGTCGTGCTGCTACGCGTTGTGAGATCGTCTATTTTCTGCTGTTTTCACAACTTCTTAAAGTTTAAAAAATAATTAATTTCATTTAATTTGTAAAATGTGTTGAATGGGGGAAAAAAATAAAACTGTACTAAGAACAACATGGGTCATATTTCAGTGTGACCAGAAGACATGCCAGAGTCATAACAGATAAAGAGAGACATGATGTTCTAGTGTAGATGAGATGTACTTCAACAGTTAAATGCTGTATCCTTGGATATGTAGATAAAATAGTGATAATACAGTGGCTCACAAACACATCTCTAATGTATGTTTATGCAGAGGAGAGTCAATCTGTACTACTTAACTCAAATATAACAGTATCCATACTGTCAGTGGTGTAAAGTAACTTAAGTAATGTACTTGTTACAATGTTGAGGACACTGTTTAGGAATATGTACAGTTGGAAATGTTTAAATTTGGTGTCATAATGAACCTTAATGTTGATATGGCACACTGACTATCAAGAAAATGAAAACATGGCACTATATCAAAAAGGTTGCTGCTTTAGAATGAAAGAAGGCCAAGTACTCAGAACTGGCTGCTGAGTGCAAGGACACTAGCTGGAAGAGCACCATCCACCGGCCCCTGGATGTTAGCAGTGGTGGAAAATAACGAAGAACTTGTACTCAAGTACTGTACTTAAGTAAAATGTTGAGATACTTTCACTTTACTGTAGTATTTCCAATTAGCAATACTTTTACTTCTATTGCACTACATCTCAGAGGCAAATATCGTGCTTTTACTCCACTACAATTATTTGAAAACTTGAGTTACTAGTTACTTTGTAGATTTTGATTATTATTATAAAACATACATTAACCACTTATATACATTAACCCTATATATACATTCCGGCCATTTTAAAATTGCCGATCTACAAGCTCACAATGCGTCGCAATGCGACACATTGTGAGATCTGCTATTTTCAAAAGATTTGTATACGTTTGAAAACTTGTGAAATGGGACATTCTGCATAATGAGTACTTTTACTGTTGGTACTTTTGGTATATTTTTGATTCAAATACTTTTCTACTTTTACTCAAGTACATTTTTTATTCCTGACATGTACTTGTAACAGAGTATTTCTACATTGCAGTATTGGTACAGTACTTTACTAAAGTATACAAAAAGTACTTTTTTTCCACCACTGGAGGAGGTGTGATGCTGCAGAGGTTTCATGGTGTGAGGCTGTCAATCTCTAGATGGTGAGGAAAGCTGAGCAATGCACCAACACAGCTGTCAGAGGAGCTTCTGTCTCTGGCTGAGGAGGAGAGGACACGTGCTGGAGAAAGAAGGTCTAGCCCATTAAGACCTGGAACGTAGCTGTGTCACTTTTTCATTTGAGCTAAAAAAGCATCATTTTACACTTTGGCTATTCAAAAAAATCGTTATTTTTTTTCAAATCATGAGATTTGAGTTACAAAAGCGAACATTTGTAACTCAAATCTTTGCTTCTGGGGGATTCAACAGTTGTTGTTTTTTTAAAACGTATGTCGCCATAACATCAGTGGTTCTTTTTTCCATGTCAAGGACCCCCAAAAATGACATGTATTTGGCCGCGGACCCCCATCTAAAAATATATGTTCCAGGGACCCCCCCGGAAGCAAAGATTAGAGTTAAAAATGTTCGCTTTAAAACAATATATATCAAAAGATTTGCACACATTTTCACGATTTTTCAAAAACAGCAGATCTACAAGCTCGTAGATCTGCTATTTTTGAATAGCCCAAAGTGTAAAATTATGCTTTTGCAGGTCAAATCTAAGAAGTGATACAGATGCTGCTCCAGGTCTTAATGGGCTAGAAGGCTACAGTACAGTATAACTCAGACACCATGCTGTATAGGGGTGTCAGGGAGAGACGTCCCTGTCACTGCTCTCTCTGCCACCAAGACGGATACAGGAACAGTGGGCACCTGAGAATCTGGGCACCTCACTGTGAAATTGGCAATTTCTTTCCCCTAAATGTGGAAAAAGTCAAGAATAAAAAGTATGCTTTGGAAAATGGTCTGAAATAATGTTAAAGGGCAAGACCACGTTGGTAGAGGTTTGTAGTTACCTTGCCATGATGTAACTCCAAAGGTGGACAAGAAATACAAAAATATTGCTCCATCGATTAGAAATTGATAATTCAAAATATGCTCCGCATTGACTTACATTGTACGGTGAAACAGCTCTCAAAGTCACTCTTTTAGCACGTAAACGAACGCAAACAAAGTTGATTCAGACAATAGAGCATCACCAAACCCAGTAGGCCTACTGTAAAAATGGCAACTTCCTGTTGATTTTGCTATTTTTATTAAGAAGAAAACCCCTGGACTGGATCCACAGATCTGGATCCGGATCCGAATCTTCAAATAGTAAAATCAGCAGGAAGTTGACATTTTTATTAAAAGAATAAACAGTACTGGGTTTGGTGATGTTCTATTGCCTGAATCAGCTTTGTTTGTGTTCGTTTATGTGCTAAAAGAGAGCTGTTTTACCGTTTTCTAATCAATGGAGCAATTATTTTTGATTTCTTGTCCACCTTTGGAGTTACATCATCACAATTGGGGTGTGCTGAAACCAGCCGCACCCCGAAACAACAACAGGTTGATAATTGATTGCATGAAACAATCACCTGTGCATCAGTCTCAATGTTGGCAAACAAATAATTGGTCTATTCTCCATTTTCTTTTTATTACATAATTGTTTGTGCTATATTAATGGTATTAAAAAATATGCGAAAATTTGCAGATCTACAAGATAGAGACCTTTTTGAAATCCTTTAAAAATGTATGGGATTCTTGGAATTTCTGAGACATTTTAGGAACGTGTATGAAAGGTTAGAACATTTTGTTTTGTTGTTGAAATTTATAGAAAGTTTTAGACTTTAACCTATAAAAAAACGGGAACTTTGGCTATTAAAAAATAGCAGATATAAGCTCATGGCTCGGCCGAGTGTATGAGCTTGTAGATCTGCTATTTAAAAAAAAAAATTGTGATTCTTTTTAGCAAATCTTTTTGTAGAATTGGAACCTCAGGCCTTAATGGGTTAAAAAAAAAACATTCGAAAAATGAGAGGTTCTACCATAGAGGTTCTACCATAGAGGTTCTACCATAGCTATGGTTCTACATTCACTGCTGTCTGGCAGGCGTTGCACACATGCATGCACTGCTTATTTTTGTACTGTAGGTGGCAGTGTGGTGCTATTGATATACTGTGAATGCCAGCCTGTGTTTATGACCGCTCTCATCTTCACACAGATCATGGACAGTCCTTTGTAATTGTTTTTTTAATCAATTTTAATTCAGATTATATTAAAACCTCGTCTGTGATATAATATCGTAATCATATACACGGCTCCATCCTACATTATACGCGTCCATGTTCTGTAATAAAACTGTTTAAAATGTGATTATGCGAGAATTTCCCTGTCTTTCATTACCTATTATCCTCAATGAATGAAATCCACACCATTAGATGAAGGCTGCTATGGGAGGCAGCTGTTATATTTCTAATAGTGATTGCATTACCATAATAATTCACTTTTATTTCATTTCATTCCTCTCCTCTATTTGATGTTGCCTGCAGATGAATCTTTCTCTCTCTCCCCATATCTCTTTCCAGTGTGGCAAATAAGGCTTCTTTGTCAAACTTGGTTGAAAACATTGTATTGTCATTAATTAGGAGGGGGGAAGGCAGGCTGATTAACATTGGATTTCACAGCCTTGTAAACAAAAAAGCTAGGATCAGTGTGGAACACTGTCAAATCCTCACTGTTAATTTAACTCTGTACGGGTCCATTTGGTTCCATTTGCAGTGGTGTAAAGTAACTAAGTACATTTACATAAGTACAATTTTGAGGTATTTTACTTTACTTGAGTATTTCCAATACTTTTACTTCTACTCCACTGCATCTTGGATCCACATATTGTACTTTTACTTATGACCATTTGAAAACAGCCGATCTACAAGCTCATGCATTGTGAGCTTGTAGATCTGCTATTTTCAAAAGATGTTTATACATTTGAAAACTTAATTGAGTACTTTTCCCCACCACTGTCCATTTGTACACTCTCAGATTTACAAATGAATAAATGAACACTGGGGATTGTATTGTGTAGAGCCCAATGCGGCAAAGTCTAACACAATACATTTGATCACATTATAATTGAATGCATTGTTTCAATAACTCATTCTAACAACTTCCAAAACAAAACAATAATAATGAGGTTTGAGAACAGTGGTGGAAAATGAGTCGCGGTCAAGTGACAGCTTCTCTCGTTATTAATCAACAAACAGCGATATGAAAGAAAATGCATTCCTCTCTTGGCTGCTGCTGTTCCAGTACCCTGTGGCGAAGTGTTGGCTTTAAAGTGATGTGTTGTGTTGCTTAATGTCATCAACAGGATTTAAAGCTGCAATCCACAAGTTTCATATGGCTTTAAAGCAGGGGTCTTCAACAGGGGGTCCTCAGAGTTACTACAGGGGTTCCGCCAAATCTTTGTGTGATATGATTTTTTGTTTTTACATTACCCACTTGACTCCTAGCATCCCTTTTCTGAGGTGAACTTTTGCCAAAAATAGCAGATCTACAAGCTTTGTAGATCTGCTATCTTTGGCAAAGAGTTATAGGTGTAGAGGGAAAAAAGAGCAGCAAAAATGTATCTGAAACACAATTTTATACAATATAGAGGGGGTCCCTGCTTCATCTCTCTCTCAGCTAGGGGGTCCTTGGCCTGAAAACATTGAAGACCCTTGCTTTAAAGTGATGTGTTATGTTGCTTAATGTCGTCAACAGGATTTTTAAAGCTGCAATCCAGAAGTTTCATTTTGAAGCCTGCTCCTCCTGTGTGAGAGACCAAAGTATCCACGGAATCCTTGAGTTGACCAGTGATGTTGTGAACTTCAGGCAGGGCTATACTTGTCAAACAGTAGGACGTTGTGGCAGACACCATGGTCTAAATGTCTCAATGAATAATAGTTATATTGTACTAACACCCACTTGTTTCTATGATGAAAGAGCAAGTTAAAATGTGAATATCTTTCTGTGGTTTTGTCTGCTCCGAGGACGCTATTGTTAAATTAGTTTCGGGTTGTTTCGAGTGGGGAAGGATCGGCGGACACGTAAACCACGCCCCACTACATTTGATTGGGTAAAGCGCGGCCCGCTTCCCGATCTGAAGGCACGCCCACTTGTAGGCCAGTGCGTATGCGATATGACGAACCCCCCCGACAGATTCAAACGCAGAGCAGAATCTGTTCTTGAGAGATTACATTCCAGTTGACGATATTGCAGAATGAGGCTTTAACCTTGGCTTTTATGAAATATGCAAGACCATTAGTTGTTTTTTTTGGACGATGCTTCTGAACCAATTCAAACTCTTTAATCTAATATATTCTATTGCTAGTCGAGCACTTCAATTACTCTTTCATCTTAAAAATAACTGAAAAAATAGCCAATCTACAATAAACTTCTGTGGAATCCAAATGAATGAAACCAGTCGGTGGGCGGTGTACTGAGAATTTAAATCCATTGTGTTTTATTCATGCAAAATAGGCTCTGGATTGCAGCTTTAATCAATTAAGACCGGGGAACGCATCTGTGTCATTTTATAGATTACTTTGGCTATTGAAAAAATAGCAGATATACAAGCTCATAGCGCGGCACTCGGTGCCGCGCTATGAGCTTGTATATCTGCTATTTTTGAATAGCCCAAAGAAATCTTAAAATGACACAGATGCGTTCCCCGGTCTTAATGGAATAAGCAGTGATATAGCAGTATTAAGCACTGTGGTGGAGGGTGGTGGTGTTGCGAGGGTTAAATAAACAAGAGCCCAAACACACAACAGTGGCTGATGAAGAATCTGTATTCAAGAAGTTATAAGAGAAGAGAGAGAGGGAGAAGAAATGAATAACAGAGCGCTCATCGCTTAACAACGTAATGACTGAAACACTTAATTAACTCCCAGTGAGCGAGTAGCAACGTCAACTCAAAGTGTCAACCTCAAGGAAGTTCTGCACCAAACCGGAGAACAACAATCACTGAAGCCGAGGTCGTTATTATGCATCTTATCTTACATTATGCAAATCGCTCACCGCAACGCACGTCCCACGACAGCACACAGTGGTCTTATGAAAAAAACATGTATACTGTAGGTGTGTTTGTGCATGTTGCCTAGTGCAGTGGCTCTCAAAGTGGGGGTCCAGGGGGGGTGCCAGGGGGTCCCCAGCTAAATTAAGTTACAATTAGTTACTAAATTAGCGTCGCAATCATTTTAACCAATGTAACCATTATGTTATACTTTGGTGCAAATCTTTAAAGCGAACAAATCTTTGCTCCTGGAGGTCACTGTCACAAAATATGAGATGGGGGTCCGCAGTCAAATATGTATCATTTTGTGGGTCCTTCGCATGAAAAGGTTTGAGAACCCCTGGCATAGTGCAGTGGTTCTCAACCCTAAATATCATATCAGGGACCCCCAAAATGTATTTGGCTCGCGGACCCCCGTCTGAAAAACTTTAGTGCCCGGGACCACCCCCCTCCCCCCCACCATACAACTTATGTTCTTAGAATGTTGAAAATGTATCACTTTTTTTTCTCAAAATGTTTTGAAAATAGCAGATCCACAAGCTCACTAGATTGGTTATTTTCAAATATTCAACGTATTAGGGTTAACGTGATTAAACAGATTTTGATCTACAATAACACATTCCGCTGGGGGCCCCCCTCCAGGACCCCTGGGGGTCCCTGGACCCCACTGACTTTGAGAACCACTGGCATATGTGTGTGTGTGTGTGTGTGCAGCGTTGGTTGTGTTGACTTTGATGCTCCATGTTAATTCCATGTGGTGCGTTGGGACCTGCCGGGCAGGTGACCAACACAGTGAACGTACTCAAAGCAAACATACGAGCTATGATGATAATAATAATAATCATTCTGAGAACGTTTGTGGCAGTGCCAGTGCCTATAGTACCGTATGCATATATGCATGTGTGGCCTTTTACAGTTGATTTGACTCACATTACCAATTCCAATTCACATGTAAAAAAGTTGCATTGGAGATATCCGAGTGTTTTCCGAGTGAGAGAGTGCCCTATTAAACTATCAATATTACATATCACCATTCCACTTAATATTTCACGAGGCCTATTTTTCCAACAATGCGGCTTTCAGGGCTCGCAAATCAATATTTCAGAAAGTGAATTTTTCATAACTTTAGCGAAGGAAAAAAAGGCTAAGTGCATTATTAATATTGGTTACAGCAACACTGGGTGAAAGTGACAGATTCCCCGCGCACACCGTTTTTTTTCATACGCACAGTGGAGGTGACTTTACGAGGTGTGCATTGATCGCCGCTCGCAAAACCTGGGGATTGTACCGTACCGTGCCAGCCAGCGCCATGTGGCTGGTGTCTCAATGTGCGGGAGAAAAAATAAAACATCAAAGATTCCGTCAGAAGAGGCATATTTTGGCCCCCGGTGGCGTTAAAACTGCAATAGTCTCTCAAGACAGTCCGCCTCCTGTCTTTTCAAGTTAATTTTTCAACCCCCCCTTAAAATGCAGAGTCTTAGAACAAGGAGGGGGATCTCAAACTTTGTTAATTTCAAGGAACCCCAGTTTGGTATGCATTCGACCACGGCGGACCCTCATACAGTAACTCTGAGAGTGTACAAATGGAACCAAAATGGACCCTTTCGGGTCCATTTTGGTTCCATTTGTACACTCTCAGATTTGTAAAGGGCCCATTTGGAACCTAAGTATCAATAATTCAGCTGGAGGGACCCCCTGAAACCCTCTCAAAGACCCCTAGGGGAGAGGGGGTGTCTAGAAATCCCATCTGTGCTGGTCTTCCTCTCTGTGCGAGTCGTCTTCTTGTTTGCGCGCGTCGCCGACGTGCGCCTCCTCCTGCTCTTCGCCGCCGCAGCCCCCCGCCCCCGGCGCGGCGGCCTCCTCCCCCCGATCCCCCCCATCCCCCTCCTCATCCCCCGCTGGCGTGGCGGCCTCGCCCCCCGCCGTCTCCCGCGGCTGCTGCTGCTGCTCCCGCTCCATCTCCTTCTCCCGCTCCCTCTCCTTTATGATCTCCACCAGCCGCTGGAACTTCTGGTTCAGTTCGTCCATGGCTCCTCCCCCTTCCCCGCCCCCCTCCCCCTTCTCCCCCTCCTCGCCCTCCCCCTCCTCGCTCTCCAGGGAGCTCAGGGACTCGGCCCTGGAGTCCCGCCCCTCGAACTCGTAAGTCTGCAGCGAGTCGTAGGGCGGCTGCGACAGGTCGAAGGTCACCCGGTCCAGGCGGAACTTGAGGAAGTCCTCCATGCGGACGGGCAGGGAGCTGGCGCTGGCCGGCCTCTCGGGGGGCCCCGACGACGACGCCCCGCCCCCGCCACCGCCCCCGTGTTGTCCCCCCCCCCCCATTCCCCAGCCCCTTCCGTATCCCAGCATGCCCCCCGGCAGGGGCAGCGTCTGCGACCCGGCGGGATGATGATGATCCCTCTTCCCTAGTCTGTACATGTCGAGCAGCTGCTGCGCTCCGCCCGGGTACGACGAACCAACGCCCGGGCCCGCCGTCCCGTTCACGTGAATCCCTCCTCGGCTCTGGTTCAAGGAGCCTATGATGCTGTACGTGTCCCTGTCCCCCCCCGCGCCGCCGGCCCCCCCTCTGACGTAAAGCGGGGGCTTAGTAGTAGCGCTGCTGTCTCCAGTCTGGCTGCTGGCCGACGAGTCCTTTCTCTCCGAGACGACGGAGGGCACGGAGGAGTCGGTGTCCATGTCGTCCACGGTGACCGTGGAGCTGATCTGCGTTTGAGAGGAGCCGGGCCGGTCACCGCCGCTGCTCTCCTCCTCCTCCTGGGGGGGGTTGTTGTTGTTGGAGGAGGAGCTGGCCTGGCTCTGGGAGGAGGAGGACGAGGCGACGCTGGGGTCGCGGTACACCAGAGTGATGGAGCTGCTGCTGGGTACGAGAGCCATCGCCGGCGCTGATGATGCTCTCACTGCTGGGTCCGCTGGGTTCTTCTGTGGGGGATGAAGAGAAGGAGGAGAAAAAGAAGACAGAATGAAGCAATTCCCAGGAGATGACAGCACTTTAACTGTAAGTAGCTTAGCCCATGAAGACCTGAGGCGATTCTTAAAAAATATTTTCAAAATCCTAACAGTTTTTTTGAAAAACATTGAAAAAATATTTTTTCAAGATTTTTCAAAAATAGCAGATCTACAAGCTCATAGCGCGGCACTCGGTGCCGCGCTATGAGCTTGTAGATCTGCTGTTTTTGAATAGCCAAAGAAATCTAAAGTGACACAAATGCGTTCCAGGTCTTAATGGGTTAGGCTGAGACACTGTTCACATTTAGAGCGCGACCCATATATCCGTTTGGATATATAGGCCATTAGGCTATGTTCACACTAACCGCCTTTTATCAAATAAATAAATAACAAATAAAGGCCGCTGTCTAGAGTGTCTTTTCTGCTGAAAAAGAAGAAAGAAGATGGGGGGGCAAGGGGGGGCCGGGTGGCCACCATGTCAGTGACTGGAACAGACTTCATTATAACTCTATAGAACTTACTGAACGTTGAACACACAGTTTTAAACTAGTGGGATTATAACTAGAGTTGGTTTCGTCGACTAAAACTATGACGTGTCGCGCTGCGACGCGACACGTCATACAGCTTGTAGATCTCCTTGTAGATCAGCTTGTAGATCTCCTACTAGTTGTAGGAACTATTGTTGTATTGTTGTATTGGATCTATTAGCTCGTGCTCATTTGATTTGGCTATTTTATCTCATGTGTTTATGAAAGTAGATAGCTGATATATTGCACTTTTACCTTAGCGCTAGGTATACTCTTGGTTGCTTGTTTTTACAGGAAATGCACTTAATACCTCTGGTGATTAGTAGTTTTGTTCCCTACCTATGTTGAATGCACTTATTGTAAGTCGCTTTGGATAAAAGCGTCTGCTAAAAAAAAAATGACTGTAATGACTGACTATTTTTGAATAGCCAAAGAAATCTAAAATGACACAGATGCTTTTCCCAGTCTTAATGGGTTAACTCCGATGTGAATAGAGCGAATACGGTATCATTATATTGGGTTATAGTAGGTTTAATATACGGTTCTTGTTAGGCAGAAGAAAAGGAGGGACTCTGCTGGTAGTTGATTGTGGGGGTGCTGCCAGCCGTGGGAGAAAGTGACAGGGGGCGTAGAGAGACAGTCCATCAACCCCGCTGAGCAGCTCTGAAAATATTACACTAGCTGGTACGTGTAAAAAGCATCTCCTTTTGCTCATTTCTCATGGGATTTCATTTAAAAAAGCGGTACCTCAAAGCTGCCTATTTTCTTTTTAAGCCATCAGTGTTAAATGAGACATCCGGACATTTTAAGTATTATCTTTGATGTGTCGCTAATCACTCACCAACATTGAAAGGGTCGTTGAGTTATTCCCAGAGATTCCCCTTCGTCCAGTCTAACGACCCCCTCCGTTGGCATAATGGGAGCCCGTGGAAAGCTAAAATTCGCCTAATATAACAGATGCAAAGTTAGTTTTTTCTCTACTCGTGTTCATTGTTGAGTGTCATGATACTCAAACATGCACTGAATGTCGCGAACGAGCCACCGTACGCTCAGAACGAGATGAGGCAGGTTGCTTGTTTCTTCCATAGAACCTGGCGTCTAGGAAAAACAAGCAACTTGCGTCGTCTCGTTCTGCACGAATGGTGGCTCGTTCACGACATTCACTGCATGTTTGAGTATCATGACACTCAACAATGAGCAGGAGTAGAGAAAAAAACTAACTTTGCATCTGTTATATTAGGCGAATTTCAGCTTTCCACGGGCTCCCATTATGCCAACGGAGGGGGTCGTTAGACTGGACGAAGGGGAATCTCTGGGAATAACTCAACGACCCTTTCAATGTTGGTGAGTGATTAGCGACACATCAAAGATATACTTAAAATGTCCGGATGTCTCCTTTAATGTTACCTCATTTGACTTCATTTGACCACTTTTTTCTTTTTAAATATTTTTTTTTCGCCCCAATTTAGTTGCCGATTGATTTCTCCCCACACACACTGTGCATTGTCACCGTCGTTTCCTACTGACTCGCCTACCAGTTGAGGAGCCCCCACTGGGAGGAGGTAGAGCTTTCGTCCTACTCCTCCCACCCAACACTCCCCGCTGACAGGTGCCTCTATACTTTACCACTGTGCTACCCGAGCGCCTGACCTTATGTGACTTCTTTCTGTATGGGCAATTATGCAGCTGACGCATCGCAATGCACCTTTAACACATTTTAACACATTGTGTGCCGAAAACGGTCCGGACCGTTTTTGACAGAATTTGGGGCGCTGTAACGAAACTTTGGGATCATCCAAGGAGTCTCTGAGAAGGAGAGGACGGGTGTGGATCCATGTCAAAAATCCTTCCGGTCGGCCGCTCCAATGTTAACTCCTTGACTAAAAGCTTAATTTCTCCATTTATTTTTAACGTGGTGGAAGTGAGCCGTTTTCGATCGGTGATCACTCTGCAATGGAGGATCGTTTTAGAAATATTATTGTTCCAGGCGTTAGTTGGGACCCTCCGCCGTCTCGCACGCACACTCTGTTTACATGCACTTCCGCGTCGGGGCTTCTACAGCACAAAACGTATCAACGTAAGTGGATGGAAGAAATGCAGGCACTGAACGTAAGTGGTTAAATAAAATAGTTCAGTTTATGTGTGGATTTGTTTGTTTGCTTGTTTATTGCTTAATCAAATGTTCTTTTCATAAATTGAAGTTTAATGTATCCTACTTTAATAAGAAATGTTATCTATCAAAAATGGGTTTTGTTTTTGCTTTGAAGGAAAATGTCCTCAAATAAAAACTTGAATCAACTCAATGTTTTTGCTTTTATATCGATCAAAATATGGGTAAGCTGTGGTCTGGGACATTGGTTCTCAAACAGGGGCCCTTGGGGGCTGGGGGGGTTCCAGGGGGTCCCCAGCTAAAGTAGTTGAAACAGCATCACAATTATTCTAATAACTTTATCCATTTCTATGTTGGCTATTCAAAAATAGCAGATCTACAAGCTCACAGCGCGTCATGAAGTGACCCGCCGTGCGCTTGTAGATCTGCTATTTTTGAATGGGTGGTCCCTGGCTGGCACAAAAGGTTTTCAGATGAGGGTCCGCGGCCAAACACATATCAATTTGGGGGTCCTTGGCATGAAAAAGGTTTGAGAACCACTGGTCTAGGATAGAGACATCAGGATCAGCATCGGACCCAAACATCTGTCATAAATTGCTCGGGCTCTTCCTTTGGCTCTTCAAAAAATAGCAGATCTACAAGCTCGTAGGTGCCGCGCAACGAGCTTGTAGATCTGCTATTTTTTGAAAAATGTTGAAAACGTGTGCAACGTTTTTTGTTCAATTTTTTTTACCTTGACAGCTTCCTCCTCCAGATTCCACTTGAAGTCAGAGATGGCTTCACCGCCTCCATCTTTGTCTGCAGGGGCGTCGCGCCGCGCCCCCGGAACGGTGTTCACCCCACCGCCGTGGAGGAGGCCGGCGTCAGCGGGACGCGTGCGAACGAACCCCCCAATGCCGCCGCCGCCGCTGGACTCCAGGGTGTGCTGGTTCTGGATGACCAGGGAGTTGTTGTGGTGGTGAGCGGCGGCAGTGCCGCTCACAGGGGGTCCGCCGTAGGACAGCCGGGTCAGCTGCAGGCTCCCAGCCTCCAGGGGTCCCTGGCCCTGCTGCGTGTGTGCGTAGTCTCTGAGGACGGGCAGCGTGTGCACGCCGTAGCAGAAGCGTCCGTAGAGCGGGGCGGAGCCCGGACGGGTCTGGGGGGGCCGGGCCTGGGGCTCCAGCAGCGGCGGTGGACCCCCCGCCACGGGGCGGCCCCCCGGGTTACGACTCCAGCTGTAGGTCCTGGACCTGGGAGGGTTGGGCTGAGTGTACCATCTGTGTGTGTGTGTGGACCCCCCCAGAGAACAGAGTCAGAGAGAGACACACACACGGACACACACGGACACACACGGACACACACACACACACACACACACACACACACACACACACACACACACACACACACACACACCTTTGTATTGCTTTTTAGGAGGGTGATTTTATGAACGCCATTTTGAACTATTTTGGGGCATTCTTAACCGTAAGCCTGAAGCCCAAAAATAGCAGATCTACAAGCTCACAGAGCTTATAGGTCAGCTATTTTTCGGTGCAGAACTTATAGTGGCACACAATGTTTATCTCTAATTCCAACTCCTACAATGCGAATCTCTAAATGTGTAATCCTAATCCTAACTCCATACTGAATCTTTTTCTAATGTAAACATATCTCTAAAATTCTGTTTTAAAACAACCATAAAACCATAAACAAAAATAAATAGTAATACAAACACACGCACGCACGCACGCGCGCGCACACACACACACACACACACACACACACACACACACACACACACACACACACACACACACACACACACACACACACACACGAACACACACACACACACACACACACACACACACACACACACACACACACACACACACACGCTCCACGTCCCACGCCACCACACCGCCACAGGGCTGAAGCTGTGTCACTAACAGGACGAAGCAGCAGAGGCTCACATGTTGCGGCTGTCTCTCTGCATGTGCTGCACGCGGTGCATGCTCTGCAGCGTGGCCATGTCGAACGCCGCCGTGTCCGCCTCCCCTCCCCCCTCGTCGTCGTACGTTATGATGTTCTCCCGGACGTCGTCCTCCTCCAGCGGGGCGTGGGGGTCCCGCTTGGGACGGCGCAGCGACAGCGAGAGAGCACACACCACTGGAGGGCCAGAAAAACACACAAAAAGAGAGGTTTTAGACGTTAACTGTCCTACTGTCTTACTTAATTAAGTAATTCTTTAACGTTGTAATTTGTTTTCCACGTAAGGTTCAAAACTACAGCAGGGTAAAAACCAAGGGCCCAGCATCCGCCTTTGAAATTGAGTCTATATAGTGTAGGACCGGGCTATTCAATTACATTGTTCAGGGGGCCACATTGTCAGAAACCCAAGGGGCCGGGCGCCAATTGGTGTAGGAAGTGACAGTTCATATGAATGGCCTGTAGTTTTGCTGTTTCACCCCTGCTGGTGTCAGAAGAATTAACTGTCAATGCAAGCGGATGGGTTTTTGCCAAACTTTAGACTTGATTGTCTTACCTTAATAAACATTGTCATAAATACTATATGCTTCCAGTCGCTAGTTTAAAGTCTCCTTTCAATCATCATGATATGCGTTTTGTAAATAATGGTCCCATTTTTTTTTTAAATTGATGATAAAGTAGGGTATGCTGTATAGAAGGGGAGTGGCTACCTGAGATGATTTGGCTACACAATCAATAGCATTCATTCCCCACACCCTCTCTGGTCCCAACCAATAGCATTCATGCGATGGCGGATTTGAAATTGCTGAAAAATAGGCTTCATTTACAGTCTGTAGAGTCTACGGGCGTAACTTTGTCCATTTCTTTTTACAGTCTATGGTAAAAAAAAAAAACATGGCAGGCCACATAAATGAAGCACAGCGTTAGTTCATGCAGGACACAGATGTCTGGCACGCCTCAGCTGTAATCGGCTGTCAGTCTGCTATGGCCTCTGGCCTCCTATATTGGCCTCCTATTCCCCATTCACAGCATTGCTTATTGTTTGATATGGTCCCCCCCCCCGAACCCTACGATGGTCTAGGCCCGTTACAATTATCATAATTATTATCATCGTTGCCTGATTGCAATTATTCTGCATTATGGTAAGAACGCTCTCCATTCATCTGTGTAAAAAGAGCAGGATGAAATGAACCATCATTATTTCCACATCATCCAGGCTCTTTTAAACACGTTCAAACCAGGCGTCCCTATTTTGGGCATTTAGGGCAAAAACTTTCAAAATGTTCATACAGCCTCTAAAATATGTTTTTATAAAGTATTGAAAATAGCGGAACTGCATGCTCACAACACATCACAAGCTGTGAGGTTGAAGAGGAGCTATTTTCAGTATTTTTGAAGAAGAAAAGAAATGGAAAGAAAAAGGATTTATAAGGAACATTATCAAGGATATGGCCAAATGTGACAATAGTATATTTATTTAGTTAATTGTACTGTCAGTCATTTCTTTATTAATTTCAGTAAGTCTTTGTATATTCAAGAATATGTCATATCTGCTCTGAGCGATTTGTTATTTATGTATATGTTCATATATATGTTCAATGCCAGAAAATACAATTAAATCATTGATCACATTTGTTATGACAATCATCAAGATGATGGCGACAGCCCTACCACCGTCACTCACAAAAATAGAATATCGTTGCTGTCGCGCAGAAACTTTTCTTTTCAAGTGTTCACAGAATATTTATCTCCAGTATGATCGATCCCATGATGGTAATGCTAATCACGGAGGGTTTCACTGTGCTTCCGCGAAAAAAAGAAAAAGAAATCACACCCAGTGTGACGAGAGTGGTGCCTGTGATGAGTTAATTAGTTTAACTGGTTGCATCTTTGCGATGCAATCAGCTGCAGATGTTGAGGCCGCGCGCAAACATACGTACGGACGGACGGACGGACGGACACACACACACGGTTAAGTGTAGGAGTGGCTGGCACTACTCAAAAAGGTCATGGCGACCTCCCGTTCGATTGTTACACGTCGTTAAAAATAGTACGTTTCTCCAAAAATACATAGTAAAACACAGGAGCCAAGATACAGGCTTTTTCCCCAGATACTTTAAACAGCAAGTCAATGGAGCGGTAACTCTTTGGATCACGTTATGTGGTTCTGTGTGAGAAAAAAAGAAAAAGAAAAAAGGGAAACTTTTTTTCCCCCCAAAAATAAACTTGTCTTTCTCATCCCTGGCAGGCTGCGCCTTAGCAGAATTAACGCCCTACTTGATCATACTAGCGTCACACAAGAGCATCAAAAAGTAGAAGATCTACAAGCTCGAAACTAGATCTGCTACTTTTGCAATTTTCTCATTTGAATCCTGAGAGGTAACAGTTTTGGACATAGTGAGGTTTCTTTACCCAGCAGTGTGGTGACACAGGCCAGCAGGGCCAGCACGGTGACCATGCTGAAGATGAGCGACGGCGAGGCGGACGGCAGCGGCAGGCACACCGCGTGCCTCTCCCAGCCCTTGTCCCTCTGGCGCCCCCTGTCCTCCGTCTGCATGCCGCCGCTCTGGCAGGGGCAGATCGTCACGGTGACCGTGCCGGTGTTGGTGAGGCCCGAGGCGCCGTCCCTCAGCACCACGGGCACGTAGAGGGTGAGCAGGGAGGGGGACGCGCCCCCGAGGGGCTCCAGGGACGACTGGAGCACCAGGCTGGCCGTCACACCTTGACGATGGGGACCGAACACACAAGCAATTATAATGAATAAATAATCAATCAATCAATTAATTCATCCATAACACAAACAAGGCATCAACAGAAACAGACGGTTCACACAGAGCTGTCACATTCTGATTAGGCTGCCCTAGCGTGTCTGATATCTGGTCTAGAGGGCCGGGTTCAAAATCTCCGGAGAAAAATTAGGTGAGATCCCATTGGTTTACCGATCTGTCCGTCAGCCCCCGCCCCGCCCCATGCCCATCCTCCTCCCCAAGCATTGAGAGCCCTGACGTCACAACATTTGGAGTGACGCCCACTGCACTCTGGTTGATTGGGGAAATGAAACACTTCCTATTCCAGAAACGTCAACAGGCAGGCCCTTTTTTATGAGCAAAACTAAAAAATAAAAGCCTGGAGATCGAGGCTACATTCTGATTGGCAATGTAGTGCCAATCACAATGTCACAATCAACCATTCCATAGTTGTGGGCAGTTGAATGTAGGTTGTTTTTTTTTGCCAAAAAGCAACAGAAAGCAGAGAAAAAGACATTTTTTCAAAACCATTAACATGGAAGTGAACGTGGCTGGTTTTCTCGCAATCACGTGATTCGCTGCTGCTTTGCTTCACTGGTAGTGAAATGGTGACTCATAGGGTAGCGAACAGCGCCATCTAGCGTAAAACCACTGAAAACACAAAATGGTGTCATTCTCGTCATTGGCAGTCTGAGCCTTAGCAAAATATGACGAGGAATCTCATCAGTGGCAGTCAAAGAGTTAATACAATATAACTAGTAGACATCTGACCACTAGTGGCCGCTCCATCCCTTTATGCCCCTCATCATGCCTCCTCCCCCGCCTCCCCTACTAATACATCCCTGTTCCCTTCTCCTCCTCCTTCCTCAGCCTAACCACCCTCCAGCCATCCTTCATTCCTTCCAGCTATTCATCGTATCCATGGCATGCATTAATTGTTTCCTTTCATTCAATAAATACAACCCAACTGATTCATTGTTTGAAGGCGTGGTGTTTACTCAGTGAGATGATCAATCAATCAATCGATTGTGTTGCGGCTTGGATCAGAGGAACTAACGTTGTATACTTTAGGTTCCTTATCGGTATCACAACATGTATCAGAAATATAACATGACTTTTTGATACATGTTTTTTTTTAAATATATCCATGTTATATTATCACTCTCTTAGTGTTTTGTTAATTATTTGGGGGCTGCACTTGCAATATCGACTACATGTTCAGAATCACTGTTTTACAGTGTAATCAGTGGTGGAAAAAGTATCAATACTGCAAAGTAGAAATACTCTTGTTACAAGTAAAAGTCCGGAATTCAAAATTGACTAAAAGTAAAAGTAAAAAAGCAGTTTCAAGTTTCAGAATGTACTATTTAAAGTACCAAAAGTAGAAAGTACTCATTATGCAGAATGTCCCATTTCACAAGTTTTAAAATGTATTAAAAGGTAGACTAATCTTAAATAGCAGATCGACAAGATTGAAAAAAAACTTGTACACGTGATGCGGAAGTCTGCCGCGAGGTGATGTGGAGAGTGGTCATGTACACTCGCTGCATGCGGACTCGGAGAGCCAACTCGGCTCCTCCACTCGCCTCCTCCAAGAAGCAAATGAACAATTGGGCCCAAACTATTTCCGGGTCAAGCTGGACTGACCGAGTGGGAGTGAGCGAGTGTATGTATCGGTATTGGAATTTGGCTTATGGGATTTTCAGAAAAACACTCCTAACTCAGTTTTTTTTTTTGCATTGAAAACGGGCCATAGCCCCAAAATGGCTGCTTGCGGTTGGAATGTTATTGTCCCAGTGGATACACGGATTCCTCCTCCTACCCACGAGGATTTTTTTTTTTTACACAACGTGGCTTCCACAGCGTTTCAAAGATCGTCTATTTAAGGTAATTACGCTGGCAAGGGGATAAAAAAACAATGTTTAATATGAAGGCGGGTAATGTGTTAACACATCGGGTGCAAGCATTTTTTCATAACAACTTACCGTGGGTGCCAGCATTCTCCCCATTGACTGCGCTTTGCTGTTTAAAGTTTCCGGGTGCGTTACAAGCAAATCCACGCAAAAAAAGCATCGATTCATGTTCTGCCATGAGCCTGGCTACAGGCTGGAACCATAACATTCCCCTCACGGGTTACAACGGGGGGGGATCACGCATCGCGCATGACCAGTTTTCCCCACAGGAAACAGATTCGGAGATATAGGCGTTTCAAAGTAGGAAATAGACAGGAACCGGATGGGGGAAAAAAAATTGTTTCCGGTGAGCGATCTGGCACTTCCTTCGCAGGATTACAATGGGTGCTCCCAGAGCTGCTCTAGCCCCGCCCGCGCGGAGAAAAACGAAAAAAACAAAAAGACTGAAATCACGGTTCAGACCGTGTTCGGCACCGAAGCTTCGGAACCGCCACTATGTAAACACACGGTTCAGACCGTGTTTGGCACCCGATGTGTTAAGTACAGCACTTGAGTAAATGTACTTAGTCACTTTACATCACTGAGTGGTGGAAGTACAGTACACCATACCTCCACTTTCTCTGATGGTCAGATTGAGGGCAGAGCTGGACTCAGGAGGGATGCTGAAGTGAACAGGAATGTTCTGTCCACCTTGGTCCTTATCCACGGCTCGGACCACCTGGACCACCTGCACCGCACAGGGAGAGAGAGAGAAAGGTAAGGTGCCCCCCACTGTAAAAGCCCACAGTGTTCATTTCACCCCTGGGTGCATTTTCATTACATTTTCAAACTCTCTCTACTGCGGAGTTTTACAGCTCAGTGCATAACTGTCACACACTGATGTGTGCATTCAACCGACCGGTTTGTGGAAAATAGCCTACAGTAAGTATAAAATAGTGCTTTAACCACTTAAGCCGTTTAGACCGGGAAGGCATACTGTGTGTCATTTTCAGATTTATTGGGCTATTCAAAAAAATAGCAGATCTACAAGCTCGCCGCGCGGCACAGAGTGCCGCGCTACGAGCTTGTAGATCTGCTATTTTTTTTGGAAACATCGTGAAAATATGTGCAAATCTTTGAATATACATTTTTGACTCACAATTTTGCTGGAACAAAACGTTTTGAGATGGGGGTCCCATGACATGAAAACAGTTTGAGAACCACTGATATTATAGCACAAGTAAAAAAGAATAAAAATAAAACTGTTAGGATTTTAGAAGACATTTGTAGAATCCCCCAGAAGCAAAAATGTGAGTAAAAAATGCTCGCTTATATTCAAAGATTTGCACCAATTTTCACAATGAAAAATAAATAAATAGCAGATCTACAAGCTCGTAGCGCGGCACTCAGTACCGCGCAACAAGCCAAAGTATAACATAGTATAATGGTAGCTATATAGATCTAAAATGACAGTGTGTGTGTTCCCGGAGTGAAGGGGTTAAACCCCGTAGTAAGTTGACCACGGTCCCCAGGAGTGGACTCTGTACTTGGTCCGCTCCTTTTCCCCCTCCTCCCCTCTACACCACATTTCTTTGCCCGAAAATAGCCGATGTAGAAGCGATGTGAGCTTGTAGATCTGCTATATTTGCCAGTGGCCCCAGAATAGGGACGCTATGGTTCATATGGTTGCGTGCAGTGGTGGAAAAAAAGTACTAAATGTTTTTACCAATACAAAAGTATTGGTATCAAAATGCACTTAAAGTACCAAAAGAAGAAAGTATACTCATTATGTAGATTTCACAAGTGTTTAAATGTATAAAATGCATACAAATCTTTTGAAAATAGCAGATCTATAAGCTCACAATGCTTGTTGATCGGCTATTTTCAAATGGCTGAAACGTATACAGGGCTGAAGTGGTTAATGTATGTTTTGTAAGTACAGTACTTGAGTAAATGTACTTAGTTACTTTATACCACTGGTTGTGTGTATTTAAAAAAAGTACATCTTCAACATCTCCAAAGACAAAACTCTATATGACAGTTGGTCCCAAGTGTTGGTCTGCAGAGTTATGTGGTAAGACGGGTGCACTTTCAGAACTATATATATATTTTTAAAAGATTTGTTTTGGTCTTTTCTGCCTTTATTGATAGTTTTTAAATGAAGATGGACAGATAGAGGGAGAGAGAGCCGGGGAGAGAGGCACGCAGCAAAGGTCGTCGGGAACGGGACTCGAACGAAACCGCGACGCTGTCAGGCTATCAGAGCCTAAGGGCCCAGGGCATGCATATTTTAATGACCAATCAATCGATTTGTTTTCCGGCTTGGATCAAGGGAACCAACGTAGTATAAGTTCATCTTTATCGCTATGACAATGAAAACTCATTTTTCAATGTTTTAAGGGGGGGGGGGGGGTACATTATTTATATATATATTTTTATATTAAAAGGTAGGGTAAGTGATATTTTTTGTTATTTATATATTTTTGGTTAAAAAGGTTAAAGTACTACATTCTGATAGTAATCATTGCTACAGAGTGTTTGTTCGGTCACAGGGGTCTCTACAGCTCTTTAGTAAACAGAATATAGTACATGTAGATTATCAGGTAGGTGACAACATTTAAGACAATCAGGAGAGAGCACTGAAAATGCATTTTCTGTTTAATAAAGAGCTGGAGAAACATGGGAGACTTTTACTGAACAAACACTCTATAGCAATGAGTACTATCAGAATATAGAGCTATTTAACACTTATTTTAACCAAAGTAAATCACTTACCCTACCTTTAATGTAAATGTGTCAATACAACCTTATAGTGTTATCTAACTATATAAATGGCGACCGACTTCCGCACCCTCGGTGCGGACACCCCACAGCTCTGTTATCGAATAAACAACGCACCGCCAGACCACATGTCGCCAACTGACTTGCCACGGCGGCCGCGCTGAATTTACGCGTTGCGTAGGGGACATCTCATTGCTCACTACACCTTTTCCATCCCCCAACATAATTAATTCTACTCACCAAATGTCGGACAAAACGGAAGGGGAGGCAGCTTCGTACCGTTTACCGTGCGCACGACCTAATCACCACAACAGCAGGCAGCCGATGCGGGTTTTTTTTCCTTTTTTTCCAAACATTTTTTTTGGTCACCATTTTCTCCAGGAACCATTTCTGGTGTAACGCCACCGCCAGCATGCGCTGGGGTGATGTCATCATTATGCAACCCGGAAGTACAAATACCAAGGACACGTCACTGATGTCAGTCGGGTTGCCAAGTTCAGGTTGGCATGCCAGGTTCTCTAAAAACAAGCGCCAGAAACAAGCAACCACCTTCATGAAAAAAAAAAAAACACCGAAGGGGTCCGCCATGTTCCAGGGGGGTCCCCGCGCGTCCCAACACTCCACAGGGGGTCCGTCGACCAGCAGGGGGTCCGCGGGGGTCCCCCTCAAACCTCAAAAATATATTTTTTTCAATTTTTTTTTTTTTTTTTTTAAACTTTTCCACAGTTTTACTCCAGCAATTTCAGTACCCCAATATACACGCGGCCACGCTGGGCCCCGTGCGCGGCTGGGGTTGAGGGGGGCGTAGCCCCCCGAAACTCTAGTGTTGTTTATAAGCAATTATTTGCTTCTAAGCAGGGTTGTGGTACAGAAGACACTGTTGTTTCTAAACATTTAAACAAACCCAACAACAGCATAATATGAACAGATATAAGTGATGCAGTGGGCATACAGTAGTAGTAGGTCATGTTAATTATGGTTCCTGTCAGTTCCAGATTGGACGCTGCAGGGCATTTTCAGGAGCAAACAGTCCGTGGCAGATAGGTTCCATTTATTCATGTTGATGATGTAACAATAACTGAGATATTTAGAACACAACTCTATAACCTTTTCCTGGACAAAACCATCAACCAGAGCATGTGGGCTAAATGAAAGGTCCATGGCAGTGGACTGGTCCGACTACACAATGGTAGCCTGCGGTCTCCTCCGCGTCTCCTCCACGCCTCCGTTTACCACCCACCCACGCACTGTGCCCGATGCCCGACCCATGACTTATGAATACACTGACTTGGTTTGACACTCGCCTTCAAAATGTTCATGTATTTGTATTTGAACACACAATCGACGTTGTCACTGTAGAGAGATACTGGTATGCTTCTGCGCCTTTCAGGGTTTGCAAGGCTTTAATTATTTATGTATACTTTGTTAGAAAATATCCAGGGTTTACAATAAATTGGCATTTTACATGACATGGCAATAAGCAATTACATACAAAAATATAGCAAATAGGCATTTCAATACAAAAATAAAGTTTTGTTTTTTCTTCTCACAGTGCCATATGGCTTCTGCTTTTTTTTGTCTGGAGTCGAGTGTTCTTTATCTTTTTAGTTCAGTTTTAATTTGTTTAAAGACCACCTCTCCAGAGATGGTTACCACCCACCGCCATTCATTCCATGAGCTACCAACACTTTGTGTGTGTGTGTGTGTGTGTGTGTGTGTGTGTGTGTGTGTGTGTGTGTGTGTGTGTGTGTGTGTGTGTGTGTGTGTGTGTGTGTGTGTGTGTGTGTGTGTGTGTGTCTCTGTGTGTGTTATTTTGGGCCATTGTGCAAATGTTTACCTCCCAGGGTGCAAAACCTACATGGGTGGGGGAATCACTGCAACACCTTCCCTTATACCAGATGGCTGGATGAGCGTTCCCATTTTACTTGCATTGTTAGAAAACACAGGCTATACTATTCTAACCACACCGGGGAATAGCATAGGTAAAGCTGGTAAAGCAGGATATTGCGTGCCAAACGGACCCCAAATGCGCAAATGGGGGGTATGGCCGAGGAAACTCGTCTATACTGTACAAGGCCACTCTTTCTAGTTGTTTTCCTTTTCGTCAGCCTCCAACGCCATACGATCAAACATTCTGGTGTTGAAAGTAACCCAGCTGGAACTGAATCCCTTCTTGATATCTTTATTTTCTCCATAACAGAGTGTGTATTGCAAAGATGAACAAAAGCATTCCATCTGCCATCACCACTGATGTTGGCGCCCACCCCCCCCCTTTCTCCCCCCCAGGGTCGTGCAAGTTCAGCTTTGCACTTCACTCTTTATATCAACGATTGCCGTACAGATCCACCAGAATCAATACGTTGTAAATTATTCTGATGCTACAGCTCTGTTAAGTAACTCAACAGCCTTGGGCTGCACCAGCATGATGATGTGAATAAAGTGGTTGAGTGGAGTGATAATAATGCTCGTGACACTCATGACTTGGTCCTCATTATACAAAGACGACTTAAGAGACACATTCTTATGCTATTTTTTTTATCCAAAATGGAGGAAAAAAATAAACAGGTATTTTCCTACAAATACTTGGGTGTGATGACAGACCATCTGTTATCCTGGAAAGAACCACGATGAATGTGTCTGCAAAAACTACATTTATTTTCACCGCCGTCTTAGGCACGAGTAAACAGATTTGTCTTTTGTATTTTTTCATTTCTGTGATTACGAGTGTTCTATTGTAATACAAGATGGTACGCTGTTTATCCACTATATTTGAAAGTCAAAACTGTTTCACCAACTGAAAATCTGCTCGAAGATTGTTAGCCATTCACTTGAGAAACTCAATAAACCAGCCTACCATAATAACATATTAATGCATTAAGACCGGGAACGCATCTGTCTGTGTCATTTTAGATTTCTTTGGCTATTCAAAAATATCAGATATACAAGCTCATAGCGCGGCACCGAGTGCCGCGCTATGAGCTTGTATATCTGCTATTTTCTGAAAAGTCGTGAATATTTGTGCAAATCTTTGAATATATATACTTTAAAGCGAACATTTGTAACTCAAATCTTTGCTTCTGGGGATTCTACAAATGTCTTCTAAATCCTAACAGTTTTTTGAAAAATGGTATCAGTGGTTCCCTTTTTCATGTCAAGGGCCCCCAAAATGATATGTATTTGGCTGCGGACCCCCATCTCAAAATATGTTGTTCCAGGGACCCCCCCAGAAGCAAATATTTGAGTTAAAAATGTTCGCTTTAAAAATAAATTTACATTCTAAGATTTGCACACATTTTTACGATTATTCAAAAATAGATCTACAAGCTTGTATATCTGCTATTTTTTGACAGCCCAAAGTATAACATAATAGTTAAAGTGGTTACACAGATGCGTTCCCGGTCTTAACGGGTTAAGACTGTCTCTGACCCCAGCCGTTGCTCTGAGCAGTGAATAGGAATTATTACCATTACACAGGAGATACAGAGTTCCATGATTTAATAATGTTAGACTGAAGCACTCCTTCATGCACCAGTCAAACACAATGTACGTTGAAGGGCCTTATTGTGTTATTTGATTGAAATGCTATATTAAATGTATGCGTCTATCTTTGTTTCTTGTCTTTGGTGTTGCGCCTGAATCTCACAGTCCATGGGTAGCTCTCTAAAGCAACTCATCTGTGCATGTAGATCAGGGGTGATGCAACTTTGATGATGGAGAGGGCCACTATATTTCCACACTCACTCCAGAGGGCCACATTGCATAATTCGTTGCTGTCTGGCAGAAACCAGCTCAATTTTTGCATTTTGTTTCCATAAATCAGTGCTATTGAACACCCTTTAAGTCTGTGTGTTGGTAAAACAAATATTGAAGCAATGAAAAGTATTAAAAAGTGCTTCTGACCAGTTAACTCTATTGGATCCTCAAACTTCCTGCTAAACCAGCTAACTCCAGCAAAGGGGGTGGAGTTAGATGGTTTTGCTGACTCCAGGCTCCACCCCCTTTTGACCTCCAACCTCATTGTGAGCTTAGAGGTCCATTCAGCTGTTCTTATCAATGATGAACAAAACCTCCGAACATTTCCTGAAAAATGAACCTTTTGGAGTTAGCTGGTTCCTGCCGGAGAGCAGAGATATACTGTCATGTCAAAGGTCATGTCTCACCTAGACACAGTGACAGGATCTAAATGTTTCAATAGAAATTTGAAACAAATTGAAACCACCCCCATTGTATGCAGTAGGTTATATTGTGTTATCATACTCTACCATAAAGATTGGACAGAAAAGATTCCTTAAAAAGTTACATGTAGTGCTGCTTTAAGTGTTGCTATCATACCATAAATCACTCATATTGCTAATGCTCCAACGTGTCTTGGACTATTTGTTCCTTTGAGTTTTGTCCTTGCTAACAACGTCTCTAATGAGCACAATAAATGCTTTTTATCTCACAGCCAAACAAGCTGCATTGTGACAGCTTCATATTTAGGAAAATACACTGTTACATGACAGGGGCACGTTGGCACGCAGTGCACAATAAATGTCCTTTTATGTCTGCCTCAAAGCAGGCTAAACTATTTCCATAATTAGAGGCGAGCGCTTTTGTTCTCAGATCCTGCCAATGAGTGTATAATAGCAGAAGGAAAATAACAACATATCTGTATGATATTATGAGCAAAACCAAAAGCACACAACAAGGCCTTTGAACACAGGCCGAGGTCTGTCACCATCAGGAAGTTTTAGTCGACGATTAATTACATACAAATAGTTTTAATTGGATTAGATTAAAATAGATTTAATTTAGTGTTTTTTTGGAATTTTAACCTATAAAAAAAAAAAATGACATTTCTGTCATTTCACAACAACAATTGTGATGTGTTGAGCTTGTAAAATCAGCAAATATATATATATATTTTTTTGGTTTTGTTTGCTCTACCGTTGCTCTACAGAAAATGCCCCTAATAAGGGATGCCAGGTTGGTAGAGGTTAAACGAGCATGGACAACAACATGGAAATAATTATGGAAATATGATTTCTTCTGTCTCTAAATTCATGAAACCTGCGTGTGTGTGTGTGTGTGTGTGTGTGTGTGTGTGTGTGTGTGTGTGTGTGTGTGTGTGTGTGTGTGTGTGTGTGTGTGTGTGTGTGTGTGTGTGTGTGTGTGTGTGTGTGTGTGTGTGTGTGTATGTGTGTGTGTGTGTGTGTGTGTGTGTGTGTGTGTGTGTGTGTGTGTGTGTATCAGGTGATCTGGCAAGAGTAGACTGGTGCCCTATTATAAATCATCCTAACTTGCATGGCTCCTAACTTACATGACTCCTAACTTGCATGGCTCCTAACTTGCATGGCTCCTAACTTGCATGACTCCTAACTTGCATGACTCCTAACTTGCATGGCTCCTAACTTGCATGGCTCCTAACTTGCATGACTCCTAACTTGCATGACTCCTAACTTGCATGGCTCCTAACTTACATGGCTCCAAACTTGCATGGCTCCAAACTTGCATGGCTCCTAACTTACATGGCTCCTAACTTGCATGACTCCTAACTTACATGGCTCCTAACTTACATGGCTCCTAACTTGCATGGCTCCTAACTTGCATGGCTGCTAACTTGCATGGCTCCAAACTTGCATGGCTCCTAACTTACATGGCTCCTAACTTGCATGGCTCCTAACTTGCATGGCTCCTAACTTGCATGGCTCCTAACTTGCATGGCTCCTAACTTGCATGGCTCCTAACTTGCATGGCTGCTAACTTGCATGGCGCCTAACTTGCATGGCGCCTAACTTGCATGGCTCCTAACTTGCATGGCTCCTAACTTGCATGGCTCCTAACTTGCATGGCTCCGAACTTGCATGGCTCCTAACTTGCATGGCTCCTAACTTGCATGGCTCCTAACTTGCATGGCTCCTAACTTGCATGGCTCCTAACTTGCGTGTTATAGTTTCTGTTCATTTCATCAAGCTGTTTTCATACAGATGAAGGGTAAATGATAATAACTGTAACAGGCCTAGACAGTCCCTCAGAGAGAGGATGAGGTCTGAGGACAATGAAGATGAAAAAAGCGTGAATAGATGTCAGAGAGATCGTCAGAGAGGCATCGCCCTCAATACCCTCATATAACACGTCTAAACTACTTCTCCAAAGTCAGCCACCACACCAGAGGGAGCGACCATGATCTGGTATAGAACAAACATGGGGAAATTCTCATTCTACAGCTCTACCACCAAAATGTGCAATGCCCTGATCCCCTCCATTACATTATGCGTAACACTGGTTTCTTTCACAATTCTATCTACCAGGACAGTGGTTCTCAAACTTTTTCATGTCAAGGACCCCCAAATTGACACTTATTAGCCCGCGGACCCCCATTTGAAAAGATAAGCCAGGGACCCCCCCATAAGAGAAGATTTGTACGGCTCTAGCAGTGATTCTCAACCATTTTAATTTCAAGGACCCCCAGTTTGACATGTATTATGCTACGGACCCCCATTTAATGGCATTTCTATCTCTGGGACCCCAATTCATATTGTAAAATCAATGTTAATTTAACTCTGAGAGTGTACAAATGTTACCAAATGGACCCTAACGGGTCCATTTGGTAACATTTGTACACTCTCAGAGTTACAGACCCATAAGGGTCCATTTGGTTCCTTTCCATCATTTAGCTGGGGACCCTCTGGAACCCCCTTAAGTACCCCTGGGGGTCCCCGGACCACACTTTGAGAACCAATGTACCAGGAGACCAAAAGGGGATATAAATGAACATTTCCCATCTCTTTTGTACATAATAGTGTTTGTATGTGTTGATGTATTATTATGTAAATGTTGTATGAAAGGTTTCAATATATATCATTAAGTTAAACATGCAATCAGCCTCTGTCAATCATTCATTCGCACACACACACACACACACACACACACACACACACACACACACACACACACACACACACACACACACACACACACACACACACACACACACACATTGTTTTCTTCTTTTGTTTTGTTTGCTGTACTGTTGCTGCTCTACAGAAAACGCCCCTAATAAGGGATGCCAGGTTGGTAGAGGTTAAGAGAGCATGGACAACAACATGGAAATAATGATGGATATATGATTTGTTCTATTTCTAAATTCATGAATGTGTGTGTGTGTGTGTGTGTGTGTGTGTGTGTGTGTGTGTGTGTGTGTGTGTGTGTGTGTGTGTGTGTGTGTGTGTGTGTGTGTGTGTGTGTGTGTGTGTGTGAAAAGTTTCAATATATATCATTAAGTTAAACCTGCAATCTGCCTCTGTCAATCATTCATTGGTTTTCACGCACGCACGCACACGACTTAAGACTTTTTTACTTCTTTACTTATTTTTTACCTCTGTAAACATGTGATAAAGCTGATTCTGATTCCGGACCAAATGGATACTTTAATGTCTTACTGTACCATGTGCTGTTTACATTTCTTTTTTTTTCCTCTAAAAAACGTTTAACCCACGATTTTTCTAACCCATTTTTTTCACCCAGTGCCAATGCCTAAGCTTTAATCCTGGCCTCTACTCTCCCTCTGCCAGCCTGGGGAGAGCCCCGAACTGAGCTCATGCTTCCTTCAATGCATGAGGAGTGAGCAGACCGCTTCTCATCACCTGACAGGGGGGAGTTTCCCCGGTAGGACGTAGCACGTGGAAGGAACATGTTATTCCAACCAGTTCCTTTCCCCTCCATCAGGCGCCCCAGCTGACCAGGGGGAGGCAGTATAGAGACCAGGATTACTGCATGTTTCTAGTGAGGGTATACCTACCCTAGGGGAAAAGGTCCTTTTACCAACCCCACCTAGGGTATGGGCACTGATGACGTGGAGTTTACATTTATGACTAATAAAGTATTCAATCAATCAATCAATCAATCAATCAATGAAAGAGCGGTACTGACCTGACCCGGCGTGCTGGAGTCACAGACAGACGTGGCGTACTGTCTGTCCAGCTCCGGTGCATTGTCATTCTGGTCCAGTGTCTCTATGGCAACCACCACCCTCGTCACCAGGTTGGGGTTGTCTGGAGAGGAGAGGACACAGAATAAGACATAACATACACAAGGGGTGCAACAGTTAATCGAACAGTTAGTTCATTAACCCATTAAGACCTGGAACGCATCTGTGTCACTTTTTCATATGAGCTAAAAAGCATTATTTTACACTTTGGCTATTCAAAAATAGCAGATATACAAGCTCATAGCGCGGCACCGAGTGCCGCGCTATGAGCTGGTAGATCTGCTATTTTTTGAAAAATCGAGAAAATGTGTGCAAATTAATATACTTATATTCTTTTCAAGCGAACATTTTTAACTTAAATCTTTGCTTCTGGGGGATCCCTGGAACAAAATATTTTGAGATGGGGGTCCGCGGCCAAATACATATCATTTTGGGGGTCCTTGACATCTGTCTGTCTGTCACTCTGTGTCTCCCCCCCTAGAGTATTTTCTATATTGCTTTAAAAACTGTGAGAGTGAGTACTTCCATCACTGTGAGTACTTCCATCACTGTGAGTACTTCCATCACTAAAAGGAAGCCCAACAACACAGGTCAGGTGAAAACGATCTTCCAGTGTCTGGACCGTTTGGCCCCCCGGGGCCATGCAATCAGTGAAATATGAGCAGAGTGATTAAGTGTGGCTGGTACCCAGCGGGGCCTCGGGGCAGTGGGGTGGGGGGGGTGGTGTGGGGGGGATATAGCGTACCTCTCTGTGTGGCGATGACGGTGATGTTGTGCCACTGCTCTCGCTCGCGGTCCAACTCCATCACGGTGCTGATGGAGCCCGTGTCAGAGGCGATGCGGAACAGAGCCTCAGGGTCTGACTGGGGGTCAATGGAGTACCTGGAGACATGAGGAGGAGGAGAGAGAGACAGAGGAGGAGAGAGAGAGGAGGGAGAGAGAGAGAGAGAGAGAGAGAGAGAGAGAGAGAGAGAGAGAGAGAGGGAGAGAGAGAGAGAGAGAGATTGCAAGAGTCAATTTCCGTTTGATAGCTTCCCCTATGGCAATATCGTTCATGTAGCCTAACGCGCAGACCAATAAAGCAAACTGAACTGAATTGAATTGAGTTAGAGTGTGTGTGTGTGTGTGTGTGTGTGTGTGTGTGTGTGTGTGTGTGTGTGTGTGTGTGTGTGTGTGTGTGTGTGTGTGTGTGTGTGTGTGTGTGTGTGTGTGTGTGTGTGTGTGTGTGTGTGACAGTGGTGGACAAAGAACCTACTCAAACCCAGTACTCCAGTCAAAGTATAAATACTCCTGGTCAAGTATTACTCCACTGCAAGTGACAGTGGTAACAGTCAAATTAGTACTTCAGTTAAAATACTGAAGTACTGTACTTGCTTTTAAAAATTGTTAAAGTATTCAAAAGTAAATGCTTTTAAGATTCAAATAAACAAAATAATCTGAGATTTTCATAGAACATCTAAAACAGCGCAAACAGCAGATCCACAAGCCCATGGCAAGTCTCGTGTAATCTTGTAGAATGTCAATCACCTATTTTCACTGTTTAGTGTGTAAGTGGTTTGGGTCTTGTAGTGTAGTCAAAAGTAGAATATTTGTCTTTAAAATGTAGTGAGAAATAAAAAATACTCAAGTAGCCTAAACGTACTTTGTCACTGTCCACCAAAGTGTGTAAATGTACAGTATATAAATGAGTGAGACAGAGTATATTTATCTTTCTTCAACCCCCCCCCCCCAAAAAAAAAAAATCATAAATGTTCAAAATATGAAAATAGCAGCTATTTTCACTATTCTTGAAACATAAGTGGTTAATTCATATAATGTATTTTTGTAAGTTTGGGTCCCTTCCCAGAAATGTAGTGAAGTCAAAAGTACAATTATTTGTCTTTGAAATGTAGTGGAGTGAAAGTCACCAAAAATATATATACAGGTATATGAAAGAAAAGCAGGTATATAAGGTATATAACTAGAAAAAGTGCTCCTCTGAGCACAGGTCTCCGCCAGGTCAGGTAGGTTATTGTAGGCCAGCAATGTTCGGAATTACCCAATCAGGATGGAATATGAAACATCAGACGGATCGGTCTTTATCACTTGACTATAGAGATAATGTGTACCGATTTGCGTGATGTTTGGATAAAATTTGTGTAGTAATATAAAAAAAGATGTTTTGCAAAAATCAGCCTCCTGGTGGCGCTATAATAGGGCAATGTTAAAAGGGTGCCATTTGTTCCTCAGCGTAGTGCGAATGTGTGTGAAAAAAATCTCGGAAATCGTACTCTGTGTTCATGATTTGATCTGCATACTTTGGAAGCCAATAGCCAATAAGGATGGAATATCAAACATCTGAAGGACGGGTTTCGTTTAATGACTATAGAGATATACTGTGTATCGATTTGTGTGATGTTTGGACAAGATCTGTACGAGTTCTGTCAAAAAAAAAAGTTGCAAAAAACGGCCTCCTAGTGGCGCTATAACAGGCCAATGTGAATTATTTTTGACCGTCTCTCCAACCTGATGTTGCCGTCCTGTCCAGTGTCGGGGTCCACGGCGGACACGCGGCCCACCGAGCAGACGGGCGGGCAGTTCTCCGACACGTCCAGCCGGTAGCGGGTCCGGGAGAAGCGCGGCGGCTCGTCCGCGTTGAGCACCATGACGCGCACGGCCGCCCGGTCCTTGAACGGCCCCTTCCTCAGGTAGCGGGGGTCCACCACCGGGTTGGTCACCTCCACCGAGAACGAGTAGGTGGCACGGCTCTCATAATCCAAGATCTGTCAGAAGGAAAAAGATGTATATCGTTGTTGTCTGGCAGAAACCTCTTATCTCCATATACCATATTGTAACTTTTTGTGTGTTTTTTCATGAATGAACGCACTACAGTGTCACACAAAAGCATCAAAAGTAGCAGATCTACACACTCGAAATCCCAGCACGAAGCGACGCGTTTTGAGCTTGTAGATCTGGTACTTAAGCTGTTTTTGAATTTTAATTCTGGAAAGTTTTGGACCCGAGGCCGAGACGATATAACCTGACTCCGTCAGATGGGCCGGTATTGAGTAAACATTAAGTTCACAAAACAGCCTCCATCTGGTAACACTCAGAGACTGGAGTTTACACCGACCCGCGCCCGGTCGAACCAATCAGCGGCAGCTACGGGCGGGATCTTGGCAAGACCGGGTGTGACGCCATCGAGAAGCGCCTGTTGCATTGTAGTTCTTTCACTATTCATCATGGCCGCTACCACGAACAACAACACTACAAGTTGCGCAGCTACTATAGGCCTACGTCATTTAGACACATCAATATATGATTGGTTGGAGTTAGCACGCCCAGACGGTGATAGACAGAAGGTCCCATCCAATCACCTGCCAAGTAGCTTGAAAAAAGGGACCGCCCTCTTGCAGCGGTTGGGCTACCGAGGTCCCAGATGGAAGTAGGATGTGAGACAAATGTGTGAAGCAAGCTTCTTCCGTCTGGTGGAGTCAGGTTAGAGACGATATGTATATTCATTTCACCTTTATTTATTCAGGAAGGTATTTTCCAATGATGCCCTTATTACAGTAAACATAGCATGAAATTAAACAAAACTAATTACAAGATAACAGACATTTCAGAAGTTCAAAAGGTGCAAGTACAGACAGATCTTTGCACAAAAAGCTTAATCTTTGTTTAAAGCGAGGAAGTGAAATTAAGTTTCACATGTGTGGAGCATAGTAGTAGAAAGGTAGTCTTACCCAGCTTAGATTTAACAGTGGGAATGTTTCAAACCAAGTCATCTTGTGAACGGGTATGGCAATCGCAAACTCTAATTTAATAAGTTAATAAGCTGTTAAGATAATTAGGCAATTTCTTAAGTAAGACGTTGCAGATAAAAACAGGTGCAGTGCTGTTCTCTCCTCATACAGCTAATGATGGCCAACCCACCTTTTATATATAATAGAACCGACATAAAAGTTATGATTTATTGAGAGCCCTTCATGTATGATTCACGGATATGGATGTAATCTATGGTGTATGGCTCTCCCTTCACATTCACACACAATTCTTCACACTTTTCCCACTCCCTCGCTCTGTCTATTTATATGAATCATAGCACATAGTGAGAGGGAACCACATGTGCCCTAGCATTCCTATTCTGGATTTGGTGTAGGAAAATACAGACCCCTGGGGGACCCCTGTCAACGAAGTATATAGGAGTGAAGTGGATTTTAACTCGAAGTAAGCAATGGAACGTTATCTCCCGTGGTTTAGAATTGATCTTGAAATGTTATCGATTATTTTGTAAGACTTGGCCTTGAGTTACAATGTATTTTTGATGTCTTGACGCTATAGGAAAAACAAAGAATAGCCATGAACTCTGAAGTCCTTCTGGTACTTTATAATAATCAATAATTTAATGTATAACCATATATACACGCTGAGCAAGGCTGGACGCCGAAACGTGTCCGTGAATGCCCGTGCCTTAAAAAAGGCCTTAGAAACAAGGCTCCAGACATCCCAAAACAAACTGGTAAGGCTACTTCTTGGCCTTATATCTTCAACTCATCTAACCCCTGCTCATTTTGCTAGGGTGGGATGGCTCAGGGTAGAAGACCTGGTCTACAAGATACACTACACCACAAAGACAACAACGTACCTGTCAAAATACTTCACAAACGTCAATGACGTCCACAATCACAACACCAGAGGGAGCTTCACTAATCACGTTCAACTCAGATTTGGCTCTAACATATGCCACAAAAATGTGCAACGCCCTTCCAACAAGTCGTAAAGGAGTGTAAATCCCTACTCTCCTTCAAAACCGCTCTAAAAGAGCACTTACAGGTGGCTGCAATTCGAAACTGGCCCCCGTAAAAAGTCAAAGCCTGTAAAACTGTATGCCCGTGTTTTATTCTTCATTGAAAAAGTGCCAGGAGGACTTTGGAGTGCTGGCTATTCTTTGTTTTCTTTATTGTCTTCTTGAGCCGCGCACCCGGCAAACTGTTGAATGGACTGAGGTACGTGCAGCTCGTTTTTGTTTCTACTGTTGACATTGCAGGAGCCAGGAGCTCTCAGCCCGACTGTTCCAGTCTAGATTAAAGACCAAAGGTCACCAAGCGGTTGACATCAGAGATGTACGGTGTTGGAATGACCTGCCAAAATCATTAATCATGCTGTAAATCTCTTCTCAAAACCCACACGTTTATAGAAAGGTATAACCTTAGGCTTTTTTAAATTTAAGTTATTACTTATTTGGTTCCATTTGTACACTCTCAGAGTTATGGGGGGGTCCTTAAAAACGTAAAAGTTTGAGAACGCACGGTGCTACACTAAATAGAACAGAGCCTTCATTCGTATCATAATGGTAATATAACACATATGAAGGAAGTAATGAAGAGGCCCAATTTCTTTCCAGTATGGCTGCTGTTCACAGAGCCTATTATGAAACAAAAAAGGCTGGTAAGCGAGGCTAATCCCCGTCTGTAAAGCCCTTTATTGCTTGGGTAAAATAGGCTCTCTCTCTTCCTCTCTCCCTCCCTCTCCCTCCCTCCCTCTCTCTCTCTCCCTCTCTCCCTCTCTCCCTCTCCCCCCCTCTCTCTCTCTCTCTCCCCCTCTCTCCCCCTCTCTCTCTCTCTCTCTCTCTCTCTCTCTCTCTCTCTCTCTCTCTCTCTCTCTCTCTCTCTCTCTCTCTCTCTCTCTCTCTCTCTCTCTCTCTCTCTCTCTCTCTCTCTCTCTCTCTCTCTCTCTGCACCTCACTAATTTTTCTAGTTATAATCGTCCCCGATTTTCTTTCGCAATACCCTCCATTTATTCCCCCCATTCTTTCAATTAGCTGCACATGACTTCATTATAATGTGTTACCAGTGTTTACATGTCCGTAATCAGAAGCAGTGTGTGGAACAAAGCTTCATTGAACCATGCAGGTTTTTGGATCAGAGACTGTAAAGTCTTATTTTCGTTGCTGCCAGACCTTGTTGAGAACAACAAACGCACTCTCTCATGCATCACCATGTCCCATCTGTTCCCTTTTCAAAGTTGAAATACCTTTAACTGAAAGAAAATTGCGAGCAGCTGGACACAAAACAGAACATATCGAATTTGGATGTGATTCAGGATATTGTCACTGTCAGGCAGAGGAAACCTTGAGAATCCACATTTCATCTTTTTTTGTTTCTTTTCGTGACAGTGGGTTCCGTTAGGAGACAGAAAGAGTCTCCTTTCTGTCTCCTACCGGAACCCACTGCTCGTCATCAAATTATTGGCTTAGGAATGCGACAAAAACAAAAACATATCCATGAATTCAAATCTCCATGGGGTGACTATTCAACAGGAAAAAAAAGCATTTTGGGGTGAAGTATCCCTTTAAGAGGATTTAAACCCAAAAAAAGCACTGTTTCCATTGGGGTCCTGTGTACTCAATTAATCGAAACATTCAATGACAGACAAATATACAATACTATGCAAAAACATAAACGAGTACTAATCGAAAAAGAAAATATTTACAGTAAACAGTTCAGGGGGGGTTAGGCTTTGACTTTTTACAGGGACATACAGTACTGTACATTAAGGTTTCCAAACCCACAGCGGCGCTATACTGTATATGTCTGCTCACTGCAGATAAAAACGGAAGCTTCTGGTTTACTTTAAGCCCTGGCTGGCAAGGTGAGAGGAGTTGATCTGTCAGTAGATCACTGCAGATCTGCCGGATTTAAACTGAGAGACAGCAGCAAAATGTGCTGGTGTGTGATAGCTGCTGTGTTTACCAGCGTCTATCAGCAGCTCTGATGGAAGCTGATTAATCCATTAAGACCGGGAACTCACCTGTGTAATTTTTTTTAAATTTCTTTGGCTTTTCAAAAATAGCAGATCTACAAGCTCGTCTGCTATTTTTAGCGGTGCCAGCCGCTCTATATTTGACTATGTCCGTCCGTATGTCCGTTTGTCCGTTTCAGCACGGATGTCCGTTTGAGCACGGGCTTTAAACAGCTATAACTCCAGTTCGCAGCATGCCAGCAAGTCCAAATTTGGTATGTGGACTTAGACCACCAATAGGGACGAGCATTGACTGCTGAAGCCCCGCCCTGCCCTATTATAGCGCCACCAGGAGGCCACTGGCTTTAAACAGCTATAACTCCAGTTTGCAGCATGCCACCAAGTCCAAATTTGGTATGTGGACTTACACCACCAATAGGGACGAGCATTAATTGCTGAAGCCCCGCCCCGCCCTATTATAGCGCCACCAGGAGGCCGCTCATCAAAGGCACCGCTTCCTTCACACAGGGTGCGATTTTTGAAAAATCTTGAACATTTGTGCAAATCTTTGAATACTAAATATATATTTTTAAACAACATTTTTAACTCAAATCTTTGCTTTTGGGGGTCTCTGGAACAACATATGTTGATGGGGATCGGCAGGCAAAAACATATAGTTTTGGGGGGTCCTTGATAAGAAAGAGTTTGAGCACCACTGATATAGCAACAACAGTTTTTCAGAAAAATGAAGACGTGTTGAGACATTTGACAGTTACGAATGTTCGCTTTAAAAATATATATATAGTCAAAGATTTCCCCAAATTTCACGTTTTTTTCAAAAATAGCTAAAGAAATCTTAAAATGACACAGATGCGTTCCCGGTCTTAATGGGTTAAAATGACTTCACTGAATAATCTGTGTGCCGGGCTGTTCCAGCTAATCACATGAATGACAGAGAGACAAGAGACAATGACTGTAGGAAACATCCTGGATCACGGCCCGGCCTCGGCTCTGTGGTGGAAAGTAACTAAGTACATTTTGCTCAAGTTCTTATACCCGAGTACCATTTTGAGGTACTTCGGGGCAGAAATCTCCACGTTTGAACATTTTGTGTTTTTTTCATAAATTAACGCCCTACTTGATCATACTACAGCGTCATTCAAAAGTATCAAAAGAAGCAGATCTACAAGCTTGAAACGTGGCGCGAAACGGCACGTTTTGAGCTTGTAGATCTGCTACTTTTGCTATTTTTTTCATTTGAATTCTGAAAAATATGCCATATTAGGTTTCCGCCCGATAAAGACGATAATATACTTGTACTCCACAACATCGCAGAGGCAACGTTTTTTTTTCACCACAACAATTATTTGAAAACTTTAGTTACACTACACTTTGTAGTTTTACAAAAAAAATATAGACGATAATTATGCAAGCTCAGAGCGCGTCGCGATTTCTTACAACATTTTGTATTATTAATTGCTTTTTTTCACGTGTTTACTTTAGTGAAATGGGTCATTCATTATAAGAACATTTACAGTGGTACTATACGTATATTTTTGTACATTTACTCAAGCAAAACGTTGAAGACATGCAGAGCCTTTCACTTGTAACAGAGTATATTTGTACATTGCGTTCCTAATTCTTTCAGTACTAAATGTTTGAGCACTTCCTCTTCCCCCACAGAGGGACAGCGTAGGAACATGCTGGAACACGTCCCACCACCGCTAGGCCTCTTTACATTAACATCCCACTGCTCCACTTTTTGTCAGAACATCCCATTCAATCCGGGAACACTGTGTCATTTTAGATTTGTTTGCTATAACCATTATTTTATACTTGTTTAGGCTATTCAAAAATAACAGATAAACAAACTTGAAGATCTGCTATTTTTGAATAGACAAAGTATAAAATAATGGTATAAATGGTTACACAGATGCGTTCCCGGTTTTAACGGGGGGGGGGTGAACATTTGAGCAAATCTTTGAATATGTTTGTTAAAGCGAACATTTTTAACTCACATCTTTGCTTCTGGGGGGTTCTACAAATGTCTTCTAATTCCAACAGTTTTTTGGGGAAAAAAAACATATGTTCTTGTGTGGTTCTCAAACATTTTTCATGTCAAGGACCACCCAAAATTATATGTATTTGTCTTCGGACCCCCCCCCCCCCCCCCAAACACACACACACCCCATCTCAAAATATTTTGTTCCAAGGACCCCCAGAAGCAATGATTTGAGTTAAAAATGTTTATATATATTCAAAGATTTGCACATTTTCACGATTCTTTTTTTCAAAAAATAGCAGATCTACGCGCTAAGAGCTTGTAGATCTGCTATTTTTTTGATAGCCAAAGAAATCTATAGTGACACAGATGCGTTACCGGATTGAATGGGTTATACCGGCGCTCTTATGCAGGACAGGGAGGATGGAGCTGCTCAGGTATGTTTTATACTTTTATTTGTACAGAACAAATTGGTATGAAAGAGGAGTGATCACAGCGTAGAAGACAAAATTACTGTGTGTGTGTGTGTGTGTGTGGGACTGAGTACAGAGGAAGAATTATACTACATTGTTATTATGGTTTATATTTAACCATCACTTAAATCCTCCACTAGGCCTGATAGCTATATTGTTGTTTTGGTACAGCTTGTCCTTGTAAAGCGACTAGAGTATAACTATGGTCTGATCTCTGTGCTCGTTGGCAGAACTCCCGTAACCACCACCCTGTGATATTGTACTTCTCCCCATGATATATACATAAAGGGATAGTTTTTTTTCCTATCGATTAGTCACCCCATGGAGACTTGAATTCATGCATATTTTTATGTTTTTGTCGCATTCCTAAGCCAATACTTTGATGACCAGGCAGGCAGTGGTTCCGGTAGGAGACACAAAGGAGACTCTTTGTGTCTCCTACCGGAACCGCCGCAGGTCATCAAATTATTGGCTTAGGAATGCGACAAAAACAAAACAATATCCATGAATTCAAGTCTAAAAAGCATTATTTTACACTTTGGCTATTCAAAAATAGCAGATATACAAGCTCATAGCGCAGCATCGAGTGCCCGCTATGAGCTTGTAGATCTGCTATTTTTGAAAAATCTGTGCAAATCTTTGAATATATATTATTTTAAAGCAAACATTTTTAACTCAAATCTTTGCTTCTGGGGGGTCCCTGGAACAACATATTTTGAGATGGGGGTCTGCGGCAAAATACAGATATTTCTGGGGGTCCTTGACATGAAAAAGTTGGAGCACCACTGATAAAGCAACATTAAGTGTTTCAAATATAAGTTCAGAAAACTGTTAGGATTTCGAAGACATTTGGGGAATCGGCCTCAGGTCTTAATGGGTTAATAGCTTTTTTTGGGCCATTTTTAAACCTAACATTAAACCCTGGCTCAGTGATGCCGTAGATCGGCTACTATCAGTGTGTGCACCCAACTAAAGCTGGCCTTACACTGCAGGATTCTTTCAATCACGATTTTGAAATCTGGTACCATCACACACTAAAGGCTAATCTTCTAAGATTATTTTATCAGATAATCTTAACAGCATCACACACTACAGGATTCTATCCAGATTCTCAGGCTAGCCCAAACACAGCAATAATAATTAGTAAATAAAAAATATCACCGGCTACTTTGGCCGGCTGCCTTGCTCCGTGATATTATTATAATTATTAGTAGCTATTATTACTCTCCGCAGGAGAGTTTTGTTTTCACTTTCTAAATATGACACACCGATTGGTCAAGCCTCACGTGACACGTGACAATACGGTGAAATATTGTATAAATACATGGCGTCACTTTGGCAGTAATCTGAGTTCCCAGAAGTTTTCGCCAGCTCTGGCGAGGAACTTCTGGGCCACAGCCCTGGTATTTGTGGGCGGGATGTACGTCACGCTCTGAATCTGAGCGGACACGCCTCTTACCGGTCTGAGAGCTGTGCAACTCGTCTAAAAAGTCCGACGAGAGGCAAACAGCAGTACACAACAATGGCGGCCGAAATTTCTCAAGGGGAAATTGCTTCCCGTCGATCCTATTTAGATGCATCACCCACTGCATGTGGATCCCGCCCCCTTTTCTTCATTGGCTGTTGATTTGAATCACAACGCAGTGGCCGCGCCCCTGCTGTCCAAGCTCCGACGCTAACCCTCCCAGACTACTTTGGCAGTGTCTTTGCCACTGCCAAAGTGAGGTAAGACAGGAACCATCACGAAATGGCTGCATGGCTGATACATAATTGGCAAATAGGACAGATAGGACACTTATATAGACAGGAGGGATATGACACTTACACAGACGGATAGGACACTTATAGTACACAGACAGGACGGATAGGACACTTATACAGACAGGACGGATAGGACACTTATACAGACAGGACGGATAGGACACTTATACAGACAGGACGGATAGAACACTTACACAGACAGGACGGATAGGACACTTACATAGACAGGAGGGATATGACACTTACACAGACAGGACGGATAGGACACTTACAGTATACAGACAGGACGGATAGGACACTTACAGTATACAGACAGGACGGATAGGACACTTATACAGACAGGAGGGATAGGACACTTACACAGACAGGAGGGATAGGACACTTACATAGACAGGACGGATAGGACACTTATACAGACAAGACGGATAGGACACTTATACAGACGGATAGGACACTTATACAGACAGGAGGGATATGACACTTACACAGACAGGACGGATAGGACACTTACAGTATACAGACAGGACGGATAGGACACTTACAGTATACAGACAGGACGGATAGGACACTTATACAGACAGGAGGGATAGGACACTTACACAGACAGGAGGGATAGGACACTTACATAGACAGGACGGATAGGACACTTATACAGACAAGACGGATAGGACACTTATACAGACGGATAGGACACTTATACAGACAGGACGGATCGGACACTTATACAGACAGGATGGATAGGACGGTTAGAACATAAGAATTAGAACATTCCCAACATTCCCAACACAAGTCTGGTAAGAGTGAGGTAAGACAGGAACAATCACGAAATGGTTGAGAAATGGCGGATACTGTAACAATTGGATAGGACACTTACACAGACAGGACGGATAGGACACTTACACAGACAGGACGGATAGGACACTTACATAGACAGGACGGATAGGACACTTACATAGACAGGACGGATAGGACACTTATACAGACAGGAGGGATAGGACACTTATACAGACAGGACGGATAGGACACTTATACAGATAGAACATTCCCAACATTCCCAACAGCGGAGAGTTGTGCTCCGAGGAGCACTTTTTCTAGTTATTTTTATATTAAATAAAGTTACACAACTTTACAATAGTAAATTTTCAACCATTTTAATCATATTTAAAGCTATGTATGAGCATACACGCAAATCAATTCAGTGTTTTTTCGACAGCCAGCAGCCCTCCTGAGCTGCGCCTCGCAAAAAACACACACACACACACACACACACACACACACACACACACACACACACACACACACACACACACACACACACACACACACACACACACACACACACACACACACACACACACACACACACACAGGGCCTGTTGCCTGACCACGGTGCATTGCGTCAGAGATCTACAAGCTCACAACGCGTCTCATCCGCGGTGGTCTTGTATATCGCATTATGTTATCCGCTCGACACTATCGTGCAACAAAAAATAAAGCAGGCTTGAACTTGCTGTGCAGTGGCATGGCACAGAGAGACTTCCTTTGCAACATTTTGCTAAATCAATGGATTCAAGAACTGTGAAGGGTGTACGTTGTGCGACCAACATGAGAGGTGGAGCATTTAATGATCAGTATTTTATAACATTGCAGCAGCAGCAGCAGCAGCAGCTACAATGAAGATAATAGCGAGCCAAGCCATCATCTTATGATACTGTGTGCAAAATATTCATATCGCAGCTCAAAAGTTGTACGTGTCACAGAAGATAGACAGACAGTTTAATCTATTTGTTGTGTTATAGTAGCCTACCTATTAATCTATTCCTCCGTCAGTCAATACAGACAGACAGACAGACAGACAGACAGACAGACAGACAGACAGACAGACAGACAAATTATGCGGAAAACACATAGATTTTTGGTGTGGTAAACATAAAATAAATAGCCTACATAAATGAAGGAATGATGGGTGAAAATTAGGGGTGTGCTGATTATTTCACGATACGATACACGATTTTGGCCTCGCGATATCGATACGATACGATATATGGCACTTTTTTATTATGAAATATATGGGGGGGAAAAAAAGCAAATGAAAACAAATACTTCTGTTTTTGCATTATTATTATTGCAAAAAAACGATACATATCGTCACGAAAACTTATCGTGATATATCGCGGGACGATATATCAGCACACCCCTAGTGAAAATATGTATAAATATATATATATATATATAATATATGTCATCGTGGTGATGATATAATATATTTTCACCCATTATTCAGTCAATTTGATCCACCACAGCTGCACCTGTCCATCCTACATAAACAACCTGACGGAATGTGTGTGTGTGTGTGTGTGTGTGTGTGTGTGTGTGTGTGTGTGTGTGTGTGTGTGTGTGTGTGTGTGTGTGTGTGTGTGTGTGTGTGTGTGTGTGTGTGTGTGTGTGTGTGTGTGTGTGTGTGTGTGTGTGTGTGTCGGCACAGCGGCGTCTTTCTCTCGGTCCCCCGCCGTCCACACAGTAGCAGATTTCATTCCAGATAAATATCAAATCAAATGTTTTAAAATGCTCGAGCGGCCCTGACCGTCCTGTGAGCAACTCGGGAGGGTTCAGATTGGATCTTTGAACCCTCACACTGACTAGACGATATTGATGCCGGAGATTCGCTCCCGATCTAGGCTGGGGGACGGCACGCCCCCCAGATACTCAGGAGGGTTCTCACGCACACACACACGCACACACACTAGCATGGTATTGCCCCCCCAGGCAGTTCCCACTAGTGCACGCACACATTAGCGTGTTATTGCCCCTCCCCCAGGCAGTTCCCAGTGCAGCGTGGCTCATCACTCACCTTGTTCAGCACGATGACTGCCTCGCGGTCCTTCCCGGTGATGTTGAAGGTGTCCGCCTCCCCGCTGTCCAGCACGCTGAAGTCCAGCAGAGCGTTCTCCTCCAGGTCTCCGTCCGAGGCCGTCAGGCGGCCCACCTCCACGCCCGGAGCCGCCAGCTCCGAGATGGAGAACGACCACACGCCTGCAAAGGGGGGAGACACCACAACCACGCAGTGTTGATTTTGACAGCACATTGTGATTTAGTTTTAGTCAAAGTCTTTTGAATAAAATGTAGTTTTAGTCATATTTTAGTCATTTGAAATGTTTTACTTTTAGTCTAGTTTTAGTCAACTAAATATCATAAGATTTTAGTCGACTAAATCTACAGTTGATTTAGTCGACTAAATATCATAAGATTTTAGTCGACTAAATCTACAGTTGATTTAGTCAACTAAATATCATAAGATTTTAGTCGACTAAATCTACAGTTGATTTAGTCGACTAAAATGTATGTTGGCGGTGCCTTGATGGCGTCGTAATGGCTGATTTTACCCCTTGCTGCGTGCTGAAAATAGCAGATCTACAAGCTCACAACGCGTTGCATTAGGTGGTAGGTTCTGTCTGCTCCCTCTGTGGATACTTACAGTGGCAGCTAAAGGATTTTTTGGGGTCAGTCTTCTAGATCTAAAAGCATTTAGAGCCAAACCTGTAAAAAGCGTCGCGTCACCCCCTCAACCGGACCGTCCTGCCCCCTCATCAAGGTGGATGTGAAAAATATCTTTTTCAAATTAAAATAATATCAATAATAAAATATACAACTCCCTTGTGTGCTTTTCTAGTGATATGTTGTGTCACAAGGTTCAAAAACTCTCCTGCACACATGAAGACTGGGGGAAGCATCGCGTGGTATTGTTGATAAATGTAAACTACTGTAGGTGTGCAGTTTCTAAATGCAAATGAAAGAACTGTCAGAAACTGCTGCAAGTGCAACCACCTCTGTTCCTGGAATCGCAGCGAAGCACACGTTCACTCTCTCTTTCATTTTGTGTACTCAATCTCTTAAATTATTCAATGCCAATTTCGGCTTGTATATCTTGAATTGTTAAGAGACTTGATGTTTGGCTTGACTTTGTACTTGATGTTTGCACTCATATAGAATCATTTTATAATTTATCTTGGTAAATTCCAAATGTTATCAAAGTATTTCTGGTCTGGCATCACGGCACCCTAGGGTGCCACAGCACCCACTTTGAGAATAACCTGATATAGGGTATATAGGGCAAAGTGTATAAGGCTTAATGTGCTAATTAAGGCAGTCAATACAGTGTGAAAGAGAGACACGAGAGAGAGAGGAGATACATGCAAAGGCTCTTGATCCAGATTTAACAACATGCAACACATTGCAACTAACGCAGCAGTGAGATACTGTAGTGCCCCCAGAGGATGGGATCTGTAGCAGATAGTGTAGTGCCCCCAGAGGATGGGATCTACTGTAGTGCCCCCAGAGGATGGGATCTGTAGCAGATAGTGTAGTGACCCCAGAGGATGGGATCTGTAGAATTAAATAACTCCGGTACACGCACAGGATGTTGTCTATAAATCCCCACATTCCCCACATGTGGGCTTTGAAACTTTAATTATATTGTTGCTGTCGGGGGGAAACCTTGTATGTCCAAAGCCGCTCCTTTTTTATTAATATTTTATATTAACATTTTAAAATAGTGAAAATAGCCGTATCTACAAGCTCACAACGTGTCGCGGTGCGGCATGTGTGAGCTTGTAGATGTATTTTCAATACTGTTGTGTGTCACTCTTGTATGATGAAGTGGAGCATTCATTTATGAAAAAGCATAACAAGTTGAAACATGGAAGATACAAGGTTTCTGCCCGACAGCAACGATATCCAACACACAGCTGGCAAACATAACATGGAAGACATCCTAAACAACACAAGACAACGTTTAGAGGGCTATATTTGCCTTTGATAAACTGACTTCACTGACTAAACATCTAAACAGTAATCACACCAGATTTAATTAACTGGTGCTACAGTGTAACCATAAAACTGTGCAATACTTCAGTAGAGGGCAAGCGATTTTAGCATTTCATTTGCATATTTTTTGTATACACAAGAGGCCAGAACGTTATCTTAGAAAAACATTAATAGTGAAATATTAAGACTCCCGTTAATGATCTCGGCTAATGAACCGATTTAAAAATATATAACAGTCTGGTGTGCTTTCTCTGACCTTTTAGACTGAAAATAAAGCCCGAATGATATACTTTGAGGTAAGGATGATGTCACGCAAAGCAAAAATAGGCGACCTACAAGCTCACACCGTCACATCTGCTGTGCGTTGTGACCAGTGGTGCAATGCTCATTGCCACGCGCGGTACCATGGCATCCCGCCAATCTTTTGAGCAGGAGCAAGAGTGCGTCTACCTCGCGTATCGATCAAAAACAACCATTCACACCTCTTACCAAAGCTTACAAAAGCTATAGCGAGTGTCAACAGCATGAATTAACAGAGGAATGACCCTGGCTGGATGCATATCAGTAGGCTACTGTAGGTGTAGACATACTGTCAGATGTTCTGAAGCAGTCCACAGAGAACGTTTGGATAACAGTGGCTGATGGGATTCATGAACTAAATTGCAGTATTACAGTATTTGCAAGGAAAAAACGAGTCATTTCCTTGACTATAGTGGGGCACAGTGGCGTAGTCGGTAGCGCTGTCGCCTCACGGCTAGATAGTCCTGGGTTCGATTCCCGCCGGGGACGCTGTGGGTGCTGGGGGGCGTGTTCTCTCCTCCGCACGTCATCAGTGCCCATACCCTAGGTGGGGTTGGTGAAAAGGCCTTTCTGTGTGGAGTTTGCATGTTCTCCCCGTGTCCCCTAGGGTAGGTACCTTCACAAAAAACATGCAGTAATCCTGGTCTCTACAGTATACTGCCTCCCCCTGGTCAGCCGGGGCGCCCGATGGAGGGGAAAGGAACTGGTTGGAATAACGTGTTCCTTCCACGCGCTACGTCCAATCGGGGAAACTCCCTCCTGTCAAGTGACAAGAAGCGGCTTGCTAGCTCCTCATGCATTGAAGGAAGCATGAGCCCAGTTCGGGGCTCTCCCCAGGCTGGCAGAGGGAGTGTAGCGGCCAGGATTTACAAGCTTAGGCAATTGGCACTGGGTGAAAAAATGGGTTACAAAATCCTGGGATAAAACATTTAGAAGAAAAAAAAAAAGCTTCAAAAACACCAGTGAAAACAGCTGTCCAGCCAGCTGTTGTTTACGTATGGATGGCTCTACACGGCCCTGGCCGTTCGAAGGCCTCCAACGAGGGAGGCAGTCATCTGCGTCAGGTTTGTGTCATTAGCTCGGCGTCGGTCGTCGGGCTGATGAATGAAGCCTCTCTGTTGTGATGCTGTACGCCGCGCCGTAACCAGCCGAAGACAGAAATCGATGCTATAGGCAGCCCCGGCGCTTTCATTTAACCCATTAAATCCGGGAAGGCATCTGTGTCATTTTAGATTTTTAGCTATAATTAATTTATACTATATTTTATACTATATCTGCTATTCAAAACATAGCAGATCTACAAGCTCATAGCGCGGCACCGAGTGCCGCGCTATGAGCTTGTAGATCTGCTATGTTTTGAAAAATCTTGAACATTTGTGCAAATCTTTGAATATGTTTTTAAAGGGAACGTACATATATATTAGATATTTTTGGGGCTTTTGGGCCTTTTTTTAAATAGTTTTCAGTGGAGACAGACAGGAAACAGAGAGAGATCATCAGGAACGGGACTCGAACCCGCGATGCGCTGTCAGGCTACATTGGAGCCTAGGTGCCCGTACCGCTAAATCTTTGTTTCTGACGGGTCCCTGGAACAACATTCTTTAATATGGGGGTCCGTGGCCAAATACATACTGTATAATTTTGGGGGTCTTTGACAAGAAATAGTTTGAGAACCACTCATATAGCAACATATGTTTTTTCAGAAAACTGTTAGGATTTAGAAGACATTTGTAGATGCATTCCCGGATTGAATGGATTAAGGCTACAGGGCCGGCGCACGCACGCACGCACGCACGCACGCACACACACACACACACACACACACACACACACACACACACACACACACACACACACACACACACACACACACACACACACACACACACACACACACGCACACACGCACACACACACGCACACACACACGCACACACCTCGGTGACTACTAATGATGATGCATGCTAATAATTCAAACGCCTCCAAGAAAACACTGCGATCGTTTTAAAAACACACCTTCTTCTTCTTTCCACTGGCACATACAGTACGTACGTTCAAAGTGAATGCCTAATGCCGCTGTTTGTCGAAACACCCACTTGTGGCGTTGTTGTCAAACAGACAAAATTAATGACCCGGAGTGAAGCAGCTAGGCAGCAATGAGAGGAGAGATGCAGTATAATATATTGGAAAATAAATAATGAAACTCCGCCGCATTTGGAAATATTAAATTGTCCCAGTAAAGCTGCGACGACGCCACGGCGCTGTATATCAAACACAAAAGGGGCGGGGGAGGGGTGCAGGGTGTGTGGGGGGAGGGGGGGGGGGGGGGGAGTTGGTGGCTGAGTGGTCTTTAAACATTAAGATGAATGGCAGTAACACAAGAGAGTGTCACAAAGCCGGGGAGCTAAAAGAACAGAAGAGGAGCGCAGACGGAGAGGGAGAATAGACCCCACAGAGAAAAGGCATTGTGTGTGTGTCTCTCTCCCCAGCGTTAACCCATTAAGACCTGAAGCCGATTCTACAAATGTCTTCTAAATCCTAACAGTTTTATGAAAAACCTATGTTTCTGTAATCGGTGGTTCTCAATCTTTTCCATGTCAAGGACCCCCATCTCAAAATATGTTGTTCCAGGGACCCCCCCAGAAGCAAAGATATGAGTTACAAATGTCCGCTTTAAAAAATATATATATTCAACGATTTGCACACATTTTCACGATTTTTCAAAAATAGCAGATCTACAAGCTCGTAGCGCGGCACTCGGTGCCGCGCTACGAGCTTGTATATCTGCTATTTTTGAATAGTCAAAGTATAAAATAATGGTTTAAGTGGTTACACCGATGCGTTCCCGGTTTGAATGCGTTAACGCATCACATTCTGCAGTGATTTTACTGTCTATTGAAGCGGAAAGCACTGAACTTTAAGATGAAATATTCATTAAAAAGAGAAAAGAGGAATGTGGAAGACCAGGGGAGAATAGAGAGAGGACGGCCAGGCATTATCTTGGACTCTCTCTCTCTCTCCCCCTCCTGCGTTTTTTGAAACTCTGCTGGGAGCAGGCAGGTGGAAAGGACGTGTTTATTGAGGACATAGTCATGCTAATACACCCTGACATTGTGTGGTTGTCATGATATTACCATCGCTGATAAGAAGAGAAGCTTCACACAGGCACAGGAAAATGAGGAACTAACTACAGAGATGGCATCATGCACATCTCTCATAATGGGCATAATGTGTTTCTTATCTGCCTGTAATTGTGAGGACTTTCCTCTGATTTACAGTGAATTACCAGTGGTGGAAAAAGTAAACACGTTTTTTACTTAAGTAAAAGTATCAATACTGCAATGTAGAAATACTCTGCAAGTTGAAGTCCCATATTCAGAATGTGCTTGAGTAAAACTACAAAAGTACTGGCATCAAAATATACTTAAAGAACCAAAAGTAAAAGAACTTATTGCGCATAATGTCACATTTCACAAGTTCAAAATGTATTAAAGAATCTTTTGAAAATAGCCGATCTACAAGCTCACAATGCGTCGCATCGCGACGCATTGTGAGCTTGTAGATCGGCTATTTTCAAATGGCCGAAATATATAGGGCTGAAGTGGTAAGTTTGTTTTGTAATAATAATCAACATCTACAAAGTTAGTAACTAAAGTATTCATATAATTGTAGTGCTTAACCCTCACCTGTCTAACCTTAACCTTTATCCTAACCTTAACCATATCTTAATTCTCTAACCCAAAACTTAAGCGTAATTTTAACCTAACCCCAAAAACTCTTTCATTTTAACCATAAAGCTAACCCCTAAAGTTAAGTCTGAGTCTAACCGTAAACGTAACTTAATTCTAAAGCTAAAACTTAACCGCTATACCCTTAACCACATGTTAATGATGTCCATGATCACAATACCAGAGGCAGCTCCACAAACCTTGTCCAACCCTTTTTTGGCTCAACAAAGGGAAGTAACTCGTTCTCATGCTATTCCTCAAAAATGTGGAACGCCCTACCAAAAGGAGTAAAGGAGTGTAAAACCCTACTCTACTTCAAAACTGCCCTAAAGATACACCTTCAGGAGGCTGCAATTGGAAAATGCCCCCTGTCTAAGTCCTAACCTTACCTACCCCCCCCCCCCCTCTCCTTCTTCTTTTGTACATATTTCTCACTCTTTATACCAGTAACCTGTAAACTGATTGTATGACATTCTATAGTAGTTGTGTATAACTGTCTGTCTCTTATATGTCACCATGATTTGTGTGCATGGGGAACTCATTTGAAACAAGCTCAGTGCTTTTATGAGTCTTCCAGTTTAGTAGACCTCGTATTGTGAATTTGTACTTCCATGTACTGTTGTTCTCATGTCTTACTAAATAAAGTACATCAATCAATCAATGAACCCCAGCATCACTATTCTGGGTATATCATATTCATAATAGATTAACATTCAGCAAAAACAATTGGTGAATATTTGGCAAAAGGTTAGGTAGACGCGTTGTGAGCTTGTAGAACGTCTATTTTTGCTCTTTCACTAAGCATATAAGCATTTAAGTGCTTAATTCTGACCATAAACATAACCCCTGAGATTAATTCTAATTCTAACCCTAAACCTTACGCCCCGGCTCTGAAGAGGCAGAGTGTTGAAAGATAAAACCTCTCCTCGCTTTGCTGGATTTCCCACAATCCTTGATCATGTTTGGTTCTCACACACACAGACACGCTCACGCGCACGCACACACACACACACACACACACATACACACACACACACACACACACACACACACGCGCGCACACACTTAACACATCCAGTATAAGTGGTGATAAGTGGTGGCCTGATAGTGGTGCTTACTGCGCCGGAAGCGAGGGGGGTTGTCGTTGACATCTGTCAGCCTCACGGTGACCGTGGTGGTCCCCGACAGCCCGCCCAGATGGCCCCCCATGTCCTTGGCCTGGAGGACCACCAGATACTCGTCCTGGGTCTCTCTGTCCATGTCAGGCACAGCCGTCCGCAGGACACCTGGCGGTGAGACAAACAGGGACCATGAAAGGAGAGTAAATCACACACAAAAAAAAAACACTCGACGGCACAGACCGCGGTGACACCATCCTGTCTCGTCCACGCTGCCATCACAGCTCTGTGATTACTGTCACGCCATAATCCCAAGCCACTTCTCTTCACTTCTCTCTTTTTGCTAGGGATGCATAAAAGGTATTTATGGCTCCTGCGTGCGCCTTATACGGCCCCTCTAGCACAGATATAACATATGGTATCTAAAGTGGACACAGCGGGATGCGTACAACGACCAGTATGCTGTAGTGATTAACGCCCAGCTGGGGAGCGTTATATCAGGGGAAAAAAATAGCTTTTTGAAAGGGATGAGCGAGTGTGTATGTGTGTGAAGTGGTGCAGTGCTGATTGTACGTGGTATCAGTCGCCAGTCTTTTGAGCAGGAGCACGGGTGTACGCACGTGCACGGCTGTGCGTCTACCTCGCGTATCGATCAAAAACAACCATTCACACCTCTTACCAAAGCTTATACAAGAGCTGCCGGGTGTCAACAGCGTGAATTAACCCATTCAATCCGGAAACGCATCTGTGTCATTTTAGATTTATTTGGCTATTTTTTTTTTAAATCATGAAAATTAGTGCAAATCATTGAATATACATAGATTTTTAAAACGATTTTTTTTCACTCAAATCTTTGCCTCTGGGGGATTCTACAAATGTCTTCTAAATCCGAACAGTTTTTGGAAAAAAACTTAAGTTGCTATAATATCAGTCGTTCTCAAACTTCTTTCATGTCAAGGACCCCCAAAATAATATGTATTTGGCCACGGACCCCCATCTCAAAATATTTTGTTCCAAGCAAAGATTTGAGTTAAAAAAAATCGCTTTACAAATATATATCTATTCAATGATTTGCACAAATATTCACGATTTTTCAAAAATAGCAGACCTACAAGCTCATAGCGCGGCACTCGGTGCCGCGCTATGAGCTTGTAGATCTGCTATTTTTGAATAGCCAAAGAAATCTAAAAATGACACACAGATGCGTTCCCGGACTTAATGGATTAACAGAGGAATGAGCCCGGGCAGGATGCACATCAATGGTCCATTGTGTGACGTGTTAAATACTGCAGGTGTAGACACACTGTCAGATGTTCTGAAGCAGTCCAAACGGATTCATGGAACTAAATTAATTACAGAGGTGACGTCTGCAAGGGTGATTGCAGACGGTGATGTCAGTTTACTTTCATAAGAGGTGTTTTATTTCACTTGCCTGAAAAATTATCCTTGAAAATGTGAAGTCTGAAAATTCTCTCATCACAAAAGCATTCGTCTCATTGTATACTCCTGAGAAGATCCTGTATAATGTAAGGAGACGACCAGAACAAAATTTGGGTCTCTTTTCGCGATACTCTGCTTGGTTGAGGTTATAATATTCCCCAGGTTATAATACACCACATTCTAGGGTGGGGGGAGGTCTTGGAGGAGAGGGTTGTTTTTTTTGTCCTTTTACTTTCGTTTTTCTATTGTCTTTTAAAAAAAAACTTTTTCTTGCTTTGGTGTGTAAACATGAAAACGGATGGATGTACTTTGTACAGTGTCAATAGATAAATATTTACAAACCCCCGCGCCCAAAACAAACAAAAAAAAGTCATTTCCTATACAAACATGTTTCCTACTATATTTATGCAGTCGTAAACCCAAGTAAAATCTGTCACACATTATTAAAGTCAAATGCATGCGCGTGACGTGCGTGTGACGTGCACGTCGTTAAATTAGCGTCCCACCAGTTAAAAAACTCACCACTACAACTGTGTGTGTGTGTGTGTGTGTGTGTGTGTGTGTGTGTGTGTGTGTGTGTGTGTGTGTGTGTGTGTGTGTGTGTGTGCGTGCGTGCGTGCGTGCGTGCGTGCGTGCGTGCGTGCGTGCGTGCGTGCGTGCGTGCGTGTGTGACGCTTAGAGCAGGGATCTTCAACAGGGGGTCCGTGACCCCTAGGGGGTCCTCAGAGTTACTACAGGGGGTCCGCCAAATCTTTGGGTGATATGATTATTGTTTTTACCTTAACCACTTGAACCCTAGCATCCCTTTTTCGGAGGAGAACATAGCCAAAAATAGCAGATCTACAAGCTCACAACGCCTCGCGCTGCGAGGCGTTGTGAGCTTGTAGATCGGCTATTTTTGGCAAAGAGGTATATAGGTGCAGAGGGAAAAAAGAGGAGACTAAGTAAACAAAAAAAGTTTAATCTAAAACACAATTGTATACAATGTGTAGAGGGGGTCCCTGCTTCATCTCTCTCTCTCAGCTAGGGGGTCCTTGGCCTGAAAACGTTGAAGACCCCTGGTTTAGAGCCCTGCAGTAGACCTGTATGTGCGTCCACAGAGAAGTAGTCCTGTCCTGTCCCTGTCTGTGTGGCACATACACCAGTCTGGCACACTGACCTGTCTGTGCGTCCACAGAGAAGTAGTCCTGCCCCTGGGTGATGGCGTACACCAGCCTGGCACTGTTGCCATATGTGGGGTCGTCTGCGTCACTGGCTGTCACCTGGATGACCGATGTGCCTGTAGGAGAGATAAGAGAGGGGGGGGGCAGAGCGGGTGAGGTGGGTGTTCATTGAACCCATTAAGACCTGAATCCAGTACAGTATTCTTGGCCACCGACCCCCCATCTTAAAATATTTTGTTCCAGGGACCCCCAGAAGCAAAGATTTCAGTTAAAGATGTTCGCTTTAAAATAATATATATTCAAGAGACATTTTCACAATTTTTCAAAAATAGCCAAAGTGTAAAACAATGACTTTTAGCTCAAATAAAAAAAAATGACACCGATGCGTTCCAGGTCTTAATGGGTTAACTCAAAGAGGATACAAATGGAACCTATATAATGACCCATATGGGTCCATTTGGTTCCATTCGTATGCTCTCAAGCGTTACAGACCGGTAAGGGGTCCATTTGGTTCCGAACTATCAATCATTTAGCTGCACGGGGTCCACCCGGAACCCCCACAAGGACCCCTGGGGGTCCACGGACCACACATTGAGAACCGATGTGTTTGTACACGCCATTAAGAAACACCCGAGGATGTAGCCGAGCCGAGGGGGGGTTGGGGGGGGGGGGGTGCTAGTTGCTCTCGTGCGTACCCACGAGAGTGCGTTCATCTTACCTCGCGTATCGATCAAAAAACAACCATTCACACCGTCTGTCTGTGAGTGTCAGCGGCACAAATTAACACGAATGACCCCGGCTATAGATGCATATCAGTGATCCATTGTGTGACCTGAAGCACTGTATCAAATCAAATCAATCTTTATTTATATAGAGCACATTTACAACAATCGCAATCGACCAAAGTGCTGCTGTACAAAGCAACAACAAAGTCACATGACTCCACATGCATCAATCAGATAGAAAGACATAAACTCAAATGTGATTAAAAGCTAATGGAAAAAAAGCATGTCTTCAGTAGTGATGTGGGCTACTTTTAAAAGAGGCATAGTATCAGAGTATTCTGAAGCAGACCAAATATATGAACGTTTGGCTGATGGATTCATGAAGGAACTCAATTTACAGAGCTCTGCTGGATAATTATGTTGTGCTGTGACAACACTATAAAGTATCCCCACTACGCAAGTTAAGGGATTGTGGGTTATAACTAATATGCCCAGGCCTGTCACAATTATTACATGATCGTCTAGTCGCTATTATTTGAGATAATTGCAATTATTTTGCATAATCGTCGTTCATAATTGCGAAAATAGCAGATCTACAAGCTTAAAACGCTTCACTTTGTTTACAAGCTTGTAGATCAGCTATTTTTCCTTTTCTTTTGTATAACCTTATTATTAAATCTGTCAGTCATTTCTTTGTATATATTATGTAAGTTATTTGTCATATCTGACCTGTGAAATGTTTGTTTACGAAGCCTAAAAGGCCAAAACATTATTTTTTTATTCATAATGTGTCGCATTTGTGTGACAATGAATCGTCAACCCCACAGTTAAACAATCCCCACTAACAGCCCTGATATAACGCCATGCAGTACCTATGTTGGCCATCTCGGGCACGGTGGCGACGTAGGGCTCGTCGGGGAAGACGGGCGGGTTGTCGTTGATGTCCTGCACCCGGATGATGAACTGAGAGGAGGGCTCCAGGGCGTGGCCCGTCTGCCGGTCCGTGGCCGTGGCGACCAGGCGGTACTGGTCCTTCTCCTCGCGGTCCAGGGACTTGGTGACGTGGATGTTGCCCGTCTTGCCGTCGATGACGAACACGGAGCCCACGCCCTCGCCCTCCAGGGTGTACTTGGTGTGGCCGTCCCCCAGGTCCATGTCGGTGTGAAGCTGCAACGCAAGGCAAGGCAAGGTTTATTTTGTAAAGCATTGGTTCTCAAAGTGGGGTCCGGGGACCCCCAGGGGTACTTGAGGGGGTTCCAGGGGGTCCCCAGCTAAATGATGGATAGGAACCAAATGGACCCTTATGGGTCTGTAACTCTGAGAGTGTACAAATGGAACCAAATGGACCCTAACGGGTCCATTTGGTTCCATTTGTACACTCTCAGAGTTAAATTAACATTGATTTTACAATATGAATTGGGGTCCCAGAGATAGAAATGCCATTAAATGGGGGTCCGTAGCCCTAATGCATGTCAAACTGGGGGTCCTTGAAATTAAAACGGTTGAGAATCACTGAGCCGTAAAAAATCTTATCGGGGTCCCTGGCTTATCTTTTCAAATCGGGGTCCGGGGTAGCCTGACACTCAGCCTGAATTTTCATTATTCGTTTCACTCCATTATTCAGTCTGAAAGCCCTCTCAATGCAGCCGGTTGCTGAGATGGGGGCGTGGCCAAAGTTTTTTTTTTCAAAGACTCTTTGGCGATTGGTTCATACTGGATTATCCCGATCCCGATTCGTCGTACAGATTTTCAACCGAGGCTGAGACCTCCTATGAGAGCGTCACCAGACCAGAATCGTCTGAACATATTTTTTTAATGGGCGTGGCTAGCGATTCACGGGCTGGAGCCAGGCTAGGTCCGGGGGCTAATAAGTGTCAATTTGGGGGTCCTTGACATGAAAAAGTTTGAGAACCACTGTTGCAAAGCACGTTTCAACAACAAGGCAATTCGTTGTGCTTTACATAAAACTAGTCAGTAAATATCTGTAATACTGTTCAAGCAGACTAACAAACGCGTCTGTAAGTAAATTGTTGATTCTGGACTTATTTAGATTTTCAGTATGTACAACTGGCTGCTGTCAATCTGTATTACTTTTTAAGCAGACTGTAACAACCAAATATTTTAAGTAAATGGTTGATTCTCAACTTATTTTTGTTTCCAGAGTGCATTTTTTCCTCGTGTGACCCTCAACACAGGATTTAAGAATCCCAGGCCTAAAATAACACAGTGTCAAATTAGCTCGATTAGAGAAAAAAAACGAATAAAAAACTATGTTTTTGCGCACGCACGCTTTGTGGCCCTTGGGGAAAAGTAATTGGGGAACCCTGTCATACAGTATGGGCATACGTAACAATAGATGCCAATAAACAACATTTTTGTGTGTTTTTTATATCAAAAGTCCCTACAAAGCTAATTAGCCTACTTCCTGTGAACGCAAACGTGCTGTGTGATGACATAGATACACTTTCATGAATATAAATGAATATCACCTGTGTGATTCCCATAGCTTCACGTTCCTACAAACACAGCTGATTTTAATTACAGAACTACTCCGTTTTGAATCTCATTCAAGACGACGTCCAGACGGTGTATTACTCATTGTAAACTTAATCAGCACACTTGAATATGTATCTGAAAACATTTTAGGTCAGAGAAATAAGCAACTTGGTAACAGACATTCTTTGCAGTGGCCATCTCTCTCTCTCTCTCCCTTGAGCAGCCTGCCCCAGCAGGCTATAAACAATAACACTGCGCACATAGACATATAAAGGTAGACGCCTCCTCCGGTTCTGAGGCGTCTGTATCTCGGGCGCGCACCAGCTTCCGCCCTCCCTCGGGAAGTTTCCGCGTGACGCACACGGAAACTTCCCGAGGGAGGGCGGAAGTAAAACAAGGTATTGCGATGCAGGTCGCTCCAATGAACTGCAGAGGCCAACGAGGCATCTAGGTTTCTATATCTATGCTGCGCACCACGTGAGTGAGGTTCTACCGTGCCATAGCCTGAAGGGATGGAACCTTCTGATTGGTTGCGACTCGCCGTTTCAGACTGAAACTTCAAAATAAAATGACCGAAAATGTCATTGCACTGGATCTTTAAGCAAAAGGAAACATTATAAATGGACATTTGAATTCAGTAAAAGGGAAGGGGGAAAACAAAGATAAACACCCATTTGCTTAATCGGAAACTCAGGACATAGAGCAAACAACACAATATAAAAGGATATTTGAGAATAATAGTAGTAGAATAATAATAGTAATAATAAAACACTTGAGTTGCAGCAGACCTGCAGTGTTCAGGGAGTTTGTTCAGATACGTGGAGCATATAAAGTGAACGTTGCTGCTCCACGTTTAGTTCTGTTTCTAGGGGCATAAAGCGCTGACCCGTTCCACACCACCCCGAGAGGTCTGGATGATTCATGATATCGTACAAGATCAGAAATGTATTTTGGCCCTAAAACCATTCGATGCTTCGTAAACCAAAGGTACTGCTGTTTGTTTCTTGAATTGGAACACTTAATAAAAACATGACACCCACTATCTGTATCCGTTTACAACCTGGCACATTTCACACATCACATAGCTCATTAATGCTCATATATCTGTCTGGTATAAGTACAGTAAACACTGCAGACTGCGGAGAAGAGATATCTAACGTCAAAACAAGACGTCGTGCACAGGGAGCCAGGGAACACAGATAAATAAGATAAATGACAAACAAACACACCACTGGGACATCTGTGACGGCAGCCACACGTTAACTCATTTAAGGGATACTTCACCCAAACGTTTAGTATCGATTAGTCACCCCATGGAGACTTGAATTCATGGATATTGTTTTGTTTTTGTCACATTCCTAAGCCAATAATTTGACGACCAGCGGACCGGCAGGCAGCGGTTCCGGTATAGGAGACACAAAGGAGACTCTTTGTGTCTCCTACCGGAACCACTGCCGGTCATCACATTTTTGGCTTAGGAGTGCGACAAAAACAAAACAAAAACGTAATTTTGGGGATGAACTATCTTTTTAAGACCTGATGCTGATTACAAAGCCTTCTAAATCAGTGGTTCTCAAACTTTTTCATGTGCCAAGGACCCCCAAAATGATATGTTTTTGGGCGCAAACCCCCATCTGAAAATGTCTTAAGCCCCCCAGAAAATAAGATTTGTGTTAAAAAAAAAATCATAAATGTTAAAAAAGTGACGCGCTGTGAGCTTGTATATCTGCTATTTTCGAGAACCACTGTTCTAAATCTAAAGAGCTTTCTGAAAAACATATGTTGCTATATTAGCTAAAATCTAAAATGACACATAGAGACGCTTTCGGTGGTTTTAATGTGCTGTTGACAGTCAGGTCTGTGGACGTCACACGTTCAGACATGTTATGCTACTGTCACACAGCCCAGATGTTTGCATCTGTCCTGCATGTCTTCCCGTCTCTTCCACCCATCTGCCTCCATGTCTTCCCCTTCTAAAAAACACCCATCTGCCTGCCTGTCCCTCCGTCCCTGTACCATTTTAGAACTCACTTTCTCACATCCCCGCACTTGCCTGACTTTATACTCCCCCAGTACAAAGGTGTTGCGCGGCACAAATTGCAGATGACTACAAGCTATCTGCGCAGAGTATAAATTAAGCATTAGGCCTTTTATCTTTTGACAAGCTATACCACTCTTATTCAGAATGTCCATCTGGCGATGTTATTCTCTCCGTCTCTCTCTCTCTCTCTCTCTCTGTCTCCCCTTTCTCCTTGACTATCTTCCTTCCTGGTGCAGAGTGCTCGTTCAGTATTTAATGGCGGAGAGGATATTACTGTGTGAGTGAGCTGGAGATGGGTCCAGGGGCCAGACACACACACACACACACACACACACACACACACACACACACACACACACACACACACACACACACACACACACACACACACACACACACACACACACACACACACACACTCACGTACGCGCGCGCACGGGCGCACACGCCCGCTCGCGCGCGCGCGCTCACACCGAAATAGAAAGCTAAAGAGATTAGTCAGCTTTCATCATTCCGCGCTTTCTGACCAGGAACCTTCACATCTGCTCTGCCCTTAAGGCTCCATACTGCACATACTTATAATCCACGAGGCTTTACTCCACAGCCCTGCCCTCGAACACACTTTCTGCCCAGGCAGAACCTGGACTTAAGAGAAGAGCTGAAACATTGACCATTTCAAATTTGCAGTTGAACTTTATATATCTTATATCGTCTATGTCGGCTGGAAACCTCATTGTGTCCAAAACTGTTACTTTTCAGGATTTAAATTCAAAAATAGCACACGAAGTAGATCTACAAGCTCAAAACACAACGCTTCGCACCGCGTTTCGAGCTTGTCGATCTGCTATTTCCTTTTCTTACAACATTTTTATAACCCATTTTTTACCCAGTGCCAATTGCCTAAGCTTGTAATCCTGGGCGCTACTCTCCCTCTGCCAGCCTGGGGAGAGCCCCGAACTGAGCTCATGCTTCCCTCAATGCATGAGGAGTGAGCAGGCCGCTTCTTATCACCTGACAGGGGGGAGTTTCCCCGGTAGGACGTAGCGCTGTGGAAGGAACACGTTATTCCAACCAGTTCATTTCCCCTCCATCAGGTGCCCCGGCTGACCAGGGGGAGGCAGTATAGAGACCAGGATTACTGCATGTTTCTAGTGAGGGTACCTACCCTAGGGGACACGGGGAGAACATGCACACTACACACAAAAAGGCCCTTTCACCAACCCCACCTAGGATATGGGTACTGATGACGCGGAGGAGAGAACACGCCCCGCAGCGCCCACAGTGTACCCGGCGTGGATTTGGCGTAAATTCATGTTAAAATTCATTCAAAGTTAACATATGGAGATAAGAGGTTTCTGTATACGTATGTACGTACATACAGTATGTACTGTATGGCAGTGGTTCTCAAACTTTTTCATGTCAAGGACCCCCAAATTGACACTTATTAGCCCACGGACCCCCATTTCCAAAAATATGCCAGGGACCCCCATAAGAGAAGATCGTTTACGGCTTTAGCAGTGATTCTCAACCATTTTAATTTCAAGGACCCCCAGTTTGACATGCATTAGGGCTACAGACCCCCATTTAATGGCATTTCTATCACTTGGACTGCAATTTATATTGTAAAATCTATGTCATTGTAACTCAGAGAGTGTACAAATGGAACCAAATGGACCCGTTAGGGTCCATTTGGTTCCATTTGTACACTCTCTGAGTTACAGACCTATAAGGGTCCATTTGGTGTACGTACGCATACATACAAACACAAACACACACACACACATACACACACACACACACACACACACACACACACACACACACACACACACACACACACACACACTGTGCATACATATTTGTACATAATATCATTTCTTCTCGTGTCGTGATGGGATGTATTTGGTCTCATGATGAGGCAAAGATTGCCTCATGTATTGCAAGAATACATGATGTGTGGATGGATGAGCATTCCCTTCAGCCTGAGAGCGTTAACACATCCTCAGATAATAAAGCATGTTAGCCGTCATCTGTTCATGCCAGCAAAGACTCAGCAGCACGCTACGCTACGTGCTGGGAGAAAAGAAACCTTGTGTGTGTGTGTGTGTGCGTGCGTGCGTGTGTGCGTGCGTGCGTGCGTGCGTGCGTGCGTGCGTGCGTGCGTGCGTGCGTGTGTGTGTGTGTGCGCGTGCATGTGGGGTTGTGTGCATGTGGGGTTGTGTGCGTGTGTGTGTGTGTGTGTGTGTGTGTGTGTGTGTGTGGGGGGGGTTGTGGGCGTGTGTGTGTGTGTGTGTGTGTGTGTGTGTGTGTGTGTGTGTGTGTGTGTGTGTGCGTGCGTGCGTGTGTGTGTGTGCTAGACAGCTAGAGGGTCAAGTTAGGGATTATACAGTATGAAGTCATGATAACATACACATTGCTAGATTGATGGTGCGTTTTCATCCATTCTCACGCCTCCTCCACCCCCCCTCCCATTTTTGTCTCATCCTCAACGCTTCTGTACCGCAAGACATTTTTGGCAGCCACCCCCCCTCCCCTCCCCCCGCCCACCCCCATTTTTCATTCTCCTCTCTATCTTGCCGGCTAAGTCTGGCTGTACATTCTGTAGTGATGGAAAAAAAACACCATCACACACACAAGTGTGGTTTGAAATGTATCCACTACCAACCACAGAAACAAAACTGTAAAGAAACAGTGTTTCCATGATGTTCGGGGACTGGAAATCCCAAGGGATTTGTCTCCCCTCGCCTGTCACTCACCCCTCATGTCCCCTTTGATCCCCTCGTCTTTATCGCACTCATCCTTCCTCCACTTTAACGTCCGTCCGTCCGTCCGTCCGTCCGTCCGTCCCCCTCTCTCTCTCTCTCTCTCTCTCTCTCTCTCTCTCTCTCTCTCTCTCTCTCTCTCTCTCTCTCTCTCTCTCTCTCTCTCTCTCTCTCTCTCTCTCTCTCTCTCTCTCTCTCTCTCTCTCTCTCTCTCTCTCAGACCCTTGAAACAGAATTTCAAGGGTCAATTATACGGCTACAACAGCAGACTTTCGGCCCCTCTGGCGACTCAAGCTCCATCTCCAATTCGACCGCGGCCCTTAACCCATTGAGACCGGGAAAATCATCTGTCATTTTAGATTGTAACCTCTTTATAACCATTATCTTATACTTTGGGCTATTCAAAAATAGCAGATATACAAGCAAAAAAAAATGCAGATCTGCAAGCTCAAAGCGTGGCACTCGGTGCCGCGCTCTGAGCTTGCAGATCTGCTTTTTTTTTTGTTTGTTTTTGCAATTGTTGCTACAATGTCAGTGGTTCTCAAACTTTTTCATGTCAAGGACCACCCAAAACGACATGTATTTGCATGGCCACCGACCCCTATCTCAAAATATGTTGTTCCAGGGACCCCCCCAGAAGCAAAGATTTGGAAACAAAATAGCAGATCTACAAGCTCGAAACACGGCACTCTGTGCAGCGATATAATTGCTATTTTTGAATAGCCAAAGTGTAAAATAATGGTTAAAGTGGTTACACACAGATGCGTTCCCGGTCTTAATGGGTTAAAGTTGCACTTTCTTTTCAAATCTAAAAAGAGGGACGGGGGCCCTGTGTTGTTGTATAAAGTCCCTCATGATGCCCGAGATGTTTTATTACCAGCAATCAAGCCGGTGGAACGGCTTCTATCACACTGGAGCGAAGCTCAGCTGCATCTCATGTGACCGCTGATTGCAACATCCCACCCTGACTGTATCAATAACCGCCCGTGAGGGGAGATTAAACATTTATGAGGTTTACACAGCGCTGGTGAGAAGAATCCAATCTGGGGTGTCAGTGTATAAAGTATGTTAGCCGTAGCTATACAGCCTGGCAGTGGGCCCTGCTAGCGTCACAGACCATGCTAGATATAATCCACACTTTTTTGCCTGAAGCTGCCAGCCAGCTGCATTAGCCACGGATAGCTTGGCCTGATTGGTGCTTTACCACCAAACACCCCCCGCCCCCCGGCCCCCCCTGCCCCCCTGCCCAGGAGAACGTGGTGGTTCAGGTGCACCGTGTTTTAAAACAGTCGTTCTCAAAGTGGGGTCTCTGGCGGAGACCGCCACAGCTCCTTGAGCAAGATTTGTTATTACGGCATCTGAATCAATTTAATCACTTTAACACAGTTTTGTAATACGGCTATTTGAAAATAGACAATTTTGCAAGCTGCACTTGTTGCTTTAATGTAGATCAGTGGTTCTCAATTTTTTCTTTGTGCCAAGGACCCCCGAATTGATATGTATTTGGCCGCGGACCCCCACCTGAAAATATCTTGTGCCAGGGATGAGGGACCCCCAGAAGCAAAGATTTTAGCTCAAAATGTTCGCCTTTTTACATTTTTTTTTAAAAGATTTGCACACATTTTCCAGATTTTTCAAAAATAGCAGATCTTCAAGCTCATAGCGTCCCCGGACCCCACTTTGAGAATCAATGCTTTAGATCACCTATTTTGGAAAACTAAAAAGCAAGCTAGTTAATAGTATGGAGATGGAAATGGCCGCTAACAAGCCACAACACACGTACTGCTTAGAAACACATTCCTGTCACCGGTCTAATATGAAGGACTGTCCTACAGCAGGGGTCTTCAACAGGGGGTCCGGGACCCCAGGGGGTCCTCAGAGTTACTACAGGGGGTCCGCCAAATCTTTGGTGATTTTTACATTAATCACTTCAACCAAGCATCCCTACTCTGAGGAGAACTTTAGCCAAAAATAGCAGATCTACAAGCACACAACGCCTCGCGCTGCGAGGCGTTGTGCGCTTGTAGATCTGCAATTTTTGGCAAAGTGGTTTGATGTAGGGGGAAAAAAAGAGCAGACTAAGTACAGAGTGAAAGGTCAGGTTTACTAAGCATTGTTTAAGTGCATGGTTAAATGTCTGGAAAATGCACGTTAACATGAATCCAACATGATAGTGCTGCAACAAGTCTATGAAAGCTGCCTATGAAATCTATGAAAAAAGTAATATTTTATACAATATATAATGGGGGTCCCTACTTTATCTCGCTCTCAGCCAAGGGGTCCTTGGCCTGAAAACGTTGAAGACCCCTGTCCTACAGACTTTGGAATGGTCTTTTTTTTAGCCGCATGCTGAAAAGCATAGCGGCTCTATATTCAGTCTGACTCTGACCCGACAGATTTCCGACATGTTTGCGACACTTTTTTTGCGTGATTGGCTGTCGTTTAAGCCAATGGGATACTTTCCCATACTCTGAACGGGCGCCCTCGTCCTCCCAAGCTATGGGACTAGACACGCCTCTCTCAGTGGATTCGTCTGAGCGCTAGCCGAATTTGGCTAATAGTTAGCTTGTATGCTTGTATGATGTTACTAACTGTTTTTAGCCAAACGCGGTAATGTCCACTCTCCATTAGTTCTCGACGCAAGTTGCGTTATTAATCCCGTAATTTTCATGTATTGTACATCCCAAAATCAAATGTATTAACCATGTGAGAGAGAGTAAAAAAAAAAGCGATTCTGGGCGAGGTAAACAGAACACTCGCCCCAAAACACACTCACCCCCATTAATTTCGCGGACAGAGGCCGCCGGATTAGACCCGGGCGAGTGTGTTTGGGGACGAGCGTTCTTGTAATCCATTGCCGCATATGTAGCCATGGTTCACATTCATGTTTCAGGGCTACTGCCTACCGCATGATGCATCCATATCAAGGGCCCTTTTAATACAAAAACCCACGGCAATTTCGGTCTACAGTACACCAGCCTTCAACAATAGTGTACATTCAGTGGTCAGGTTCGTTCAGAAATCAATTGAAGAACGCAGGAGCGAGTTTTCCATATATAGCAAGCCACGCGCGAGAACGTGCATACACGCAGTACACTACACATGTGTCGTTGTTGACGTTTTCAGATGGTTTTAATTTGAAGGTATAACAGGCTGTTCAATGTGTTTTTGTGAGTTACGATAACTGACCGGCGTGCTCTATGCCGTCGTGTTTTGTTAAGTTACACAAGTGGCAGAAACGGTGCTTTCTGATTTTTACAATACAATGTAATCCACCCGCGTTTAGTTCAGTATTATAAAAGTGTTCACCCAACGCGTGTAAACTTAAGCTAATAGGTTAACAACAGCCTCGAGTCGGTCTCAAACAGTCGGGAGGGGGGAGACAAAGACTCGGTCGAGAGAGGCAGAGAAATGCAGACGATGCATCTCATTGCACAGAGGTGCGTGAGCAAGATAAGGATTTAACTTCATTTAAATCAGCACAGTGTAAGCACAGTGTAAGTTAATGTCCGCTGCCGTCAGCGCCATCTTCATAATAGATAAATATATATTCAGAACAGAATAATAATATTAAAAATATTTAATAAAACCAAAAATCGAAAATCTTCTTTTCTTTTTTTTCGGGTTTTGGGCCTAACATGATGGCAATAGTCGGGTTCGGGCCGAGCCCCGGGCCGGCCCAGTCGGGCCCAGTTAGGGCCGAGCCTTCATTTTCAGGCCCGTTGAGAACTCTATAAATGATTAGTAGCCTTAAAGCTACTATTTGAATACTATTATTATTTTGCCTATACTGTGTGGCTCGCTGTGCATCACTCTGATTGCATCTTTCATTCATTCTGCAACGTGTTAATTGTCCATCACCTGACAACCATTAGCTGTCTTTTGTCATCTTCATTTCTTTATAGTTAAATGTTGTGTTGTTGACAAGATTGGGGCCAAAAAAGCCTGCCGCATGCGGCTTTATTATGACTTGTCATTCTTGTTTTACTTAATGGTTTCCACCAATGGAAGCTTCAAGTGGGGTGAAGTGTTATTACCGACTGTCTGTGACTGAGTCTCCACACAGAGACAGGTGACTGATGTGTGCCAGACCAAGGTGACAGTGACTTACTTACCCCGGTGTTTGTCAACCATGGGGTCACCCGGGGGTCACCTGGGGGACCAAAGATCCCGGCGGTATTGTCCAACTTTTTGTTGTGGCACAAAATCATAACGTAGCTTTCATCCAATTGGTCTGCCTGTACTGTATGTTCTCTGTGTGATTTCAGTCCAACTTTCAGAATGTTTTAAGACCAGCTGCGATTCTACAAAAGGCCTTCTAAATCAGTAGATCTCACACTTTCAAGATTTCGAAAAAAATGTTCAAAGATAGCAGATGTACAAAATCTAAAATGACACAGATGCGGTTTTAACCCTTGAGACCTCGAACGCATTTGTGTCACTTTAGATTTCTTTGGCTATTCAAAAATAGCAGATATACAAGCTCATAGCGTGGCACCGAGTGCCGCGCTATGAGCTTGTAGATCTGCTATTTTTGAAAAAAAAAGATTTTAGGATTTAGAAAACATTTTTAAAGGGCAAGACCACTTTGGTAGAGGTTTGGGTTGTGTAGTTACCTTGCCATGATGTAACTCCACAGGTGGACAAGAAATAAAAAATAATTGCTCCACTTTTGATAAAATTGATAATTCAAAATATGCTCCTCATTGACTTACATTGTACGGTAAAACAGCTCTCAAAGTCACTCTTTTAGCACATAAATGAACACAAACAAAGCTGATTCAGACAATATAGAGCATCACCAAACCCAGTACTGTTTTTGTTTTGTTTTTATAATTTTTATCCCACGATTTTGTAACCCATATTTTTTCACCCGGTGCCAATTTTCTAAGTGATCCTGGGCACTACACTCCCCTCACCAGCCTAGGGAGGCGGAGGAGTTTAGTGACCAAGATTACTACATGTTTTTGTGAGGGTATCAACTACCCTGAGAGACACGGGGAGAACATGCAAAACTGTTTGTTTTTTTAATAAAAATGTCAACTTCCTGTTGATTTTACTATTTGAAGATCTGGATCCGCGGATTTTCTACTTATTAAAAATGGCAAAATCAACAGGAAGTTGACATTTTTATTTAAAAAAAAAACAGTACTGCTAAAAGAGTGACTTTGAGAGCTGTTTTACCGTACAATGTAAGTCAATGAGGAGCATATTTTGAATTATCAATTTCTAATCAATGGAGCAATTATGTTTTATTTCTTGCCCACCTTTGGTGTTACATCATGGCAAGGTAACTACACAACCCAAACCTCTACCAAAGTGGTCTTGCCCTTTAAGAATCGCCTCAGGTCTTAATGGGTTAATGGCCATCAAAACCGGGAAAGCATCTGTCATTTTAGATTTTTGCGTTGGCTATTCAAAGATAGCAGATCTACAAGCTCACAATGCATCGTGCTATTATAAAATCACTATAATATAGTGATTTTATAATAGCACGATTTATGTGGTATGAGAAGTATACATGTGTGTGTGTGTGTGTGTGTGTGTGTGTGTGTGTGTGTGTGTGTGTATGTGTGTGTGTGTGTGTGTGTGTGTGTGTGTGTGTGCGCGCGTGTGTGTGTGTGTGTGTGTGTGTGTGTGTGTGTGTGTGTGTGTGTGTGTGTGTGTGTGTGTGTGTGTGTGTGTGTGTGTGTGTGTGTGTGTGTGTGTGTGTGTGTGTGTGTGTGTGTGTGTGTGTGCGTGTGTGTGTTTGTCTTTGAGCGTGTACGTGTGTGTGTGTGGGGGGGGGGGTCTCAGCTTTTATCAGATGTATGAAGGGGAGGGGCTTCATGGAAAAGGGAACCACTGACTTACCCGTCCGATGAGCACGGGTTCCGGTCCTCTGTACTCCTCAATCACAAAGAACTGATTCCACAGCCAGCTGCGACGGTGGCGCCGGCGAGGGCCAGGATGGGTCTCCTCCGCTGGTAGCAGCTGCAGGCCCGACCCGGCGTCCTCATCAGATGCCACCACCACGACCCACTTAGATCGCTGTGCCCTCTCAGGCGGAACGCCAGCAGCTGCCCCCGGAAGAAGGCGCCGGAAGGGCTGCGGCGCCGGGGCATACTCGTCATCCCAGCTGTAGGCCGGAACGACGTGATCGTCACCTACAGACGTGGTAGTGGCCTCGGGGATAATCACAGGCGCGGTCGTAAAGCTCATCCGACCTCCAGAACTCGGAGAGCTGCTTTGAAGGGCGGGGCGTTCGGGTGTTCGAGATTGGAGGGCGGAATGCGAACGCCGCCGCAGAGGGGCCGGTTGTTCTCTCGCCGACGCGGTGTTCCTCACAACGTCAAAGCCATTAAGCTCTTCCCCATTAAATTTAAAAGCCACATCTGGCGAGCCGGCTCTCGCTGCCGGGCCCGCAGCAGCAGCAGCAGCAGCGCTCGGAACATCCCGAACAAAGTCCTCCGTCTCCTCCTTGACTCCCGCCAGAGAAGTTTCCGCCAGCTGCTCCGAGTGCGATAGCACGACTTTTTGACTCCTCTCTGATGTTGTTGCAAGCAATTTGGTGTCTTCCTGCGGAACGCCGATAGCCACCGCGGTGCCCTCGCCGAGCCTCGGCCTCTGCCCCACACACACTAAGAGAAACACGAGCGCGGGATGAACTACCATGGCCGGTGGCTTTTGCTTGCGGGGGGGGGTCAGCGTGTCCGGGTGAATGCTCGGTGCGGCTATAATTGAGCGGAGGTCGAGCTGTGCGATGCCCCGTCTTCTCCTCCTCTCACTCGGCCTTGCCTTTCTCCCTCCTCCTCTCCTCCATCGTGTTCTTCTTCTCCTTGCCGGTCCTCCTCCCCGGGGTGGGCCTTCATTTTGTTTCCCTTTCTTGCATCTTTCCCATACGCATTTAGCTGGAGTCCCCCCGGCCCGGAGCGGGATTACCTGAGAGGAGAGATAATTAGTGTTAGGCTAATCTCTGCTGCCTTAACGCGTTAAGACCGGGAACGCATCTGTGTCATTTTTTTGGATTTCTTTGGGCTATTCAAAAATAGCGGATCTACAAGCTCGTAGCGCGGCACTCTGCTATTTTTGAAAAATCGTGAAAATATGAGCATATCTTTGAAAATATGTATGTTTTAAAGCGAACATTTTTTATTCCGATCTATGCCTCTGGGGGGTCCCTGGAACAACATATTTTGAGATAGGGGTCCTTGACATGAAAAAGTTTGAGAACCACTGATATCATAGCAACATAAGTTTAAAAAAAACCTGTTAGGATTTAGAAGACATTTTGTAGAATCCCCAGAAGCAAAGATTTCACTTTAAAAAACGATATATATATAAATTCAAAGATTTGCACAAAATGTTCACGATTTCTCAAAAATAGCAGATCTACAAGCTCATAGCGCGGCACTCGGTGCCGCGCTATGAGCTTGTATATCTGTTGTTTTTTGAATAGCCAAAGAAAACTAAAGTGACACGAGATGCTTTCCCGGTCTAAATGGGTTAATTAAAATGAAAGCAAACAGGGCTTCAAGGTGCCGAGCAAAAAGAGCATACTTCTCATCGAGGCATAGAGAGACATAACAAGGCCCGACGTTTTACGAGTCACATTTATGGAGACTTATTTTTTGACATAAGTCACATTAGTCGCGCTCTGTTACAGCAGCCGAGACTTTAATGTAAAACAAAGTTGACAGTTTCCCAAAGTGTAAGTAAGTGCAAACGCTGTTTGATCTAATAAGATATGAGCGTAAAAATGTCAACTCAGTCAAAAGCCATTATACGGGTCCTGTGATCTTTGACTGTTTTTTGGTCTGGCAGAGCATCGATATTTCTCCTGACGCACGGCAAAGGAGGAAGCCAATATTCATTTTGATGTCATCAAAAGATAAATGCCAGAGCCCGCTCCATTGACTCTGAAAGGGAGACGGAGGCTGTAGACAGTGTGGCTGCATGCGTGCGCCCACGCTGCTTCTGTTTGGATGCCGAGCCTTTTTATGGCTCGCAAACCATCAACACTGCATGTCACAGACGAGACGCACGCACAAAGAACGCACACACGCACGCACGCACGCACGCACGCACACACACACAAGCACTCACACACGCACACAAGCACCCACCCACGCACGCACGCACGCACGCACGCACACACACACGCACACACACACACACACACACACACACACACACACAACCACGCACGCACGCACGCACATACACACACAGCACTCACGCACATATGCACGCGCACGCACGCACCCCACGCAGGCAAACACGCACACAGTGGTGGAAGAAGTACTCAGATATTTTACTTCAGTAAAAGTAGCAATAGGCCTACCACAATATAAAAGTACTCTGTTACAAGTAAAAGGCCTGTGTTTAAAATGTTACTTGAGTAAAAGTACAAAAGCATTGGCATCAAAATATACTTAAAGTACCAAAAGTAAAACACTTTTTGAAAATGGCAGATCTACAAGCTCACAACGCGTCACGTAGCTTGTAGATCGGCTATTTTCTAATGTGCGTTATATAATGTAATAATGTATATCTGCAAAGTAACTAAAGTTTTCAAATAATTGTAGTGGAGTAAAAGTATAATATTTGCCTCTGAGATGTTGCAGATGTAGTAGAAGTAAAAGTATTGAACATTGGAAATACTCCAGTAAAGTAAAAACATAAGATTATACTTAAGAACAGTACTTGAGTAAATGTACTTAGTTACTTTACACCACTGCACGCACACATGCAATCACACACGCGCGCACATCTTTGTAATTAATAGCCCATGGATCTGCTCCGGGTTATTGTGTCTTAATGGCATTACAGATTAAGGTCCCGGTTCTCTGGTTCTGAACATTAGAAGGGAGTTGTTTGTGTTTGTGGGCATAAACATTGATGGGGCTGTTCCTACTCCATAGGAATGTATATGCATTTGTACCATCACCATGTTATGCATTACCAATGTTGAGAGTAAAATTTTAACCAGCAAAATTGTGATTATGTGGTTATGTGATTTTTCTTAACCACTTAATCGCTATATACTTTGTTGACAGGGGTCCACCAGATCTGCTCGCCGGAATCTATGCCTATTCGTGCTGAATGGTGCCTATTATGAATGAGGACGCTCTAGGGCATGGGTCTTCAACAGGGGGTCCGGGGACCCCTAAGGGGTCCTCAGAGTTACTACAGGGGGGGGCCGGCAAATCTTTGTGTTATAGGAACAATTTTGTTTAAAATATTAACCACATGAATCCCTATTCTGGGGGGAAACTTCACGAAAACAGCAGATCTACCAGCTCATAAACACATCACAGCATGAGCTTGTAGATCGGCTATTTTCGGCGAAGAGATTTTGGTGTAGAGGGAAACAAAGAGCAGACCAGGTACAGAGCCAAAGGTCAAAGTATTGAGGGTTTTGAAGTGGCTAAATGTCTGAAAATACACATCAACATGAATCTAACATATTGAAAAGACAATGTGTAAACAAACAGAAATACATTAATTGACACAACGCTGATGATAGTACTGTCAAACAAGTTAAAAAAATGGTAAATGGTGCATTTATAAAGCGCTTTCATCCAAAGCGCTTTACATATTAGATTGTGCATTGAATTCACCCATTCACACACCGATGGCGGAGGAAACCATGCTAGGCACCAACCTGATCATCGGGAGCAATAAGCTCAAGGACACTTCAACACTAACTCTGGTGGAGCCCGGGATCGAAACTGGGTACCTTGCAGTTCCCATCCTGCCGCTCTACCGGCCACTCTACCCCTGAGCCACTGCCTCCCACGAGTCTAGGAAGCTATAAATCTACGAAAAAGTTCAATTCAGTTCAGTTCCGATTTGTGCAAAACAAATATCTTGACAGAAACTCCTACAGATTTTGTCCAAACATCACGCAAATCGGTACACAGTACCTCTATAGTCATAAAACGAAACGGGTCTTTCAGATTTTTCCTATTCCATCCTGATTGACTACAATTGCCTTCCAAAGTTTGCAGGAGTGCTCCGTTTGTAACAAAATACCTCAAATCATGAACACAGCATGCAATTTCCGTGAAATTTTGCACGCACATTCCCACTAGGCCGAGGAAGAAATGACACTTGAAAATGTTCAAATCAGCCTCATGGTAGCGCTATAACATGCCGATTTGTGTTTTTACCTACTATAGAACTGCATTGATCTGTGTAAAACTTTGTATGTGCACTCTCTAGAGGCCAAAGAAAAACCTTTGCCCTGCATTTCTCACATTTGTCTTTTATAGCGCCACCAGCAGGCCGACTTATGTAAAACATTTGTTTTATATTAAGCCTTCAGATTTTATCCAAATTTCACACAAATCGGTACACATGATCTCTATAGTCATGTTGTAAAATAGTTCATTCTGATGAGGGCTAGGTAGACAGAATGACAAACCAAATGTTGCAATAATCGGGATTTATTTTTCTTCAGGTGTACAAAAATGATATAAAAAAATCATAAAAATAGTTAAAAAAAAATGTAATTCAAAAAAAATACAAAACAATAAACTCACATGCTTCAAACAAGCAACAGTCCAGAGAATTAACTGACTCTGTCAGACTGAGATAAAGGGCAGAGCTTTAGCAGCAGCATTGTGCCCATGACTTTCCTGATCCAGGCCTCCCACTAGACTGACCAATATCATGTACCTGTATGGCCTCTACCTGGTGGCCTCAACCATGTCTTAAAAGGACAGGTAACCTCCACACATTCACCTAACGTACTAGTGAACAAAGAAAACATTTTCCAAACTTTACAGAAATCATTCAAATCAATCAAAAGATAAGTATTAATCATGTTTAACAACACACCTCTTTTCAATCATAATATACCTTAGATTCCACACTCCCCTGTCAAATGGTATGTCCCAATTCCCCTACCCCTCCATATAAGGAGCACTGTGGTCATGTGGTACTCTTTTCAGATCCTCAGACCAGGAAGAGGTCATGGCAAGTATGTGTGTTTGTTTGGTGTGGTGAGGAGCTTTAAACTATTGAGATAAAATAAAGTGGTTATGTTTTAAACAAACAATTATCTCTGTGTTTGTATAAAGGAAATGAATATGAAATGAGTAGTATGATAAATGCATATTTTAAACAGAAAATAATGAAAATAATGGAACATGTGAGGCCATAAAGGTAAAGTGGGAAAGGCAGTGTCTGTCTTTACCACACGTGTGATCAAGTCGGATCTGTTTGATTTTTTTCCTATTCCATTCTGATTGGCTAAAGTTTGCAGGAGTGGCCCGTTTTGCAAATCATGAACGCAGCGTCCGATTAGGGTGAAACTTTACACGCACATTCGCACTACATTGAGGAACAAATGCCATCCTTTTAACATTGCCCTATTATAGCGCCACCAGGAGGCAGATTTTTGCAACACTTTTATTTTTAGCGGTGCCAACCGCGCTATATCTGACTTTGTCTGTGTGTCCGTGTGTCCGGGTGTCCGTGTGTCTGTCCGGGTGTCCTCTGTATTCTTATTGGCTGGGCTATAAACAAATATTGATGACAACATCAATATGGGGATCATCAAAGGCACCGCTTCCTTCACACAGGGTGTGATTTTTGCCAGACCTGAAAGGAATGGCCTACACGAGCCTTTGTCACCAATTTGTCCATACATGGTATGTCTGGTTGTGGTAGTTTCTTATGCATGAATAAATAGGCACAGACTAGTGGTGACATCACTATTATGTCACAAGTATAAATACGGTTGATATAGTGGCAGTGGTGGCCTAGTGGTTAGAGGGGCGGCCTTGATACCGGAAGGTCCCTAGATCGATTCCCCAATTCATCACATCAATCATGAATCACCGTTGAATAGCCCTTGAGCAAGGCTTCCATGCAGGGTCTGGCTGTAAATACGTTCCGCACTTAGTCCAACACCCTGGGTAAACAACAAACTTTGCTTTGCTTTAAGACACAAAGATTTCAGAATTAGACTTCACACGACTTCACACAACACTGGCTTAGGTCTGGCACAACCAGGTCTCCTGGTCTTGTTTATATTACTCCTACAAATTGTGTCCAAACATCATGTACAAATCGGTACACATTATCTCTATAGTCAAGTGATCGAGATGGTTCCGTCCGATTTTTTATATTCCATCCTGATTGGCGAATTCCGAAACATTGCTGGCCCATAATAACCTACCTGACCTGGCGGAGACCTGTGCTCCGAGGAGCACTTTTTCTAGTTGTCGTTATTATTAGTAGCAGTATACAGGAGTAATAGTTTGAATTACAAGTGGTATAGGACTAGTAATAGTAGTTTTAACAACAGCAGTGAGAAGTGATACACAGCAGTGTTATTCTGGCCTGCGGTGTGAACAGTTTGAGGGTTTATATTATAGGTTGCGTTTACAGGGTGGAGAGAGAACTGAAGCTCTCTTCAGAGACTTCCAATTAAAACCAGCCGAGGTTGTGAGCTGGAGAGAACCTGAACCACAACCACTTCACTGCGTCGTCGTTATGCCGTCGACACACAATTGCCTGGCGATCGGTGTGATAGATGTCCCCCCAAAAGATGGTCTCCCCCACGCCTCAGTGCCCCCTCATAAGAAGCACACATCCCTTTAAGGAGATTAATTAGACTCGTAAATAATTAAATCACATTCTGCCCTCCTTCTCCAAGTTTAACGATCCGCTCTTCGTTAGTATTAGAGTCAGATCCCGGCCATCCGTCTTTGGGGACCTGACACTCTGAAAACTGTCAGCGGATTTAACCCGTTACGACCGGGAACGCATCCGTGTCATTTTATAGATTTATTTGCGCTATTCAAAAAATTCACATATTTTCACGATTTAAAAATCAATAAATACAGTAGCAGATCTACAAACTTGTGGATCTGCTATTTACACACACAGAGCAAACGTCTTTGAGATCAGGAGTCGAACCCTCGACATGGTGTCAAGCTGGATTACCAGCATATGTGGTATGCGCCTGCACCGCTAGGCCAGCGGGTGCCCTTAAAGCGAATATTTTTTAACATATCTTGAGATGGGGGTCCGTGGCCAAATACATATAATTGTGGGTGGTCCTTGACATGAAAAAGTTTGAGCACCACAGATATACAGTAGCAACATACTAGTTAGAATTAAAAAAAAAAGATTTAGATATGTATTTGGCCATTTTCACTATTTTTCAAAAATAGCAGATATTTTTTGAACAGCCAAAGAAATCTAAATATGACACACAGATGCGTTCCCGGTCTGAATGGGTTAACGCAAACCCAAAATGTGTCATCGTAATTTGTCTCCCCCACCTCCGGCGTGTGTCCATCCATCACCCCGACTCATTCCTCTGCTGTTCCCGCCGCCAAAATGTGTGTGTGTGTGCTTGACTACAGTAAAGGCTATACACACGGGCATGAGCGCACACACACACACACACACACACACACACACACACACACACACACACACACACACACACACACACACACACACACACACACACACACTGAGAGGAATCCATGGACACATCTATTTAAGAACAGATTCTGACCTTCATCAAAATTCATATTTTTTATGGCGTGTAGGAGGCTAAGAGTGTGTCTGTCTGTCTGTCTCTCGGTCTGTCTGTCTGTCTTTCTGTCTGTCAGTCTGTGTACTGGGCTAGAAAAAGTTGGAGCACCACTTTTATAGCAACATACTAGTTAGAATTTAGAAAACATTTTTAAATATGTATCAGGCCCGCGGACCTCCAATGCAAAATATGTTGTTCCAGGGACCTCCAGAAGCAGAGATTTGAGTTAAAAACTCAAATCTATATACTGTGTGTGTGTGTGTGTGTGTGTGTGTGTGTGTGTGTGTGTGTATATATATCTATATATATATATATCAACATGGCTAAGTCATAGTGACATGAGCGACATGATGTATGACTCCAAATGGTTTCCTTTCTCATATATATATATATATATACATCATGTCGCTCATGTCACTATGACTTAGCCATGTTCCACCAGAAAAGGCCGTGGCCCAAATGAGCCAATTGATTGCCATGGCAACCCCAGCCATAGCTTGAAGTGGCAAATTCACCACACCTGCCATTAGTTAGTCAGTCCACTTTTCACAGTCACTTTGCACTCTTCAGACAGTCTCCACACATTCGCCACAGACCTTTACCACTGTACAAAGACTTTCCACAACTGCTGCTGATCCCCCCATATGCCCATATATGCCCATATACTGATAACCTCAGGGGTGTCCATATATGGGCATAAAAGGGACACAAGGACAGACAGATATAGAGATCTCCATATATTTGCATAAAAGGAATACAGGCAGACAGACAGATACAGACATCTCCATATATGGACACAAAAGGGAGACAGACAGACAGACTGTTAACACATCAGGTACCAGAGGTTTATTAAAATATTATACGTTCAGTGCCTGCATTTCTTCCATCCACTTACGTTATATGTTTCGTGCTGTAGAAGCCCCGACGCGGAAGTGCATGTAAACAAAGCGTGCGTGCGAGACGGCGGAGGGTCCCGACTAACGCCTGGAACAATAATATTTCCAACACGATCCTCCATTGCAGCGTGATCACCGATCGAAAACGGCTCGCTTCCACCACGTTAAAAAGAAATGGAGATATTAAGCTTTTAGTCAAGGAGATAACATTGGAAAGGCCGACCGGAAGGATTTTTGACATGGATCCACATCCGGCCTCTCCTTCTCAGAAACTCCTTGGATGATCCCAAAGTTTCGTTTTAGCGCCCCACGTATAAAAATAAAATTGGGTCAAAAACGGTCCGGACCGTTTACGGCACTCATTGTGTTAAAACAGGTGCTATGACAACGGGTATAATGGTATTGCGTAACAGGGCGGGGCATGCTTTCCCTATTTTCGTTGTGCCCAACTTGCATCGTTCCCAAGTAGGCTGGTGCCCGGGCACCAGCCTAGTTAAATAAATGAAAGTATTTGCCTACAGTATACCATACAGCCATGTGAAATATGAATGTTCATGCAGCATCTTTCCTGGGTAACCTATTTATATATCGTCATGCTTCATCTCTATAGCCTTGAGGTCATAGGGGGAAAATACCATTACTAGTTATAAAAACTTGATGTTATTTATTAATGCCAAATGGTCTTGCCCCCGTTTTGTCAAACTTCATCAATTTTGTGATGAGTGCAGATGTGCTGTACACGTGACAACTCCTATGGAAATGTGGATGCTATGTTATGCTTAATTTATAGCTACTCATTTATAGAGACCGGGAACTAATTTTAAGATTTATTTGGGCTATTCAAAAATAGCAGATATACAAGCTCGTATCGCGGTACAGAGTGCCGCGCTACGAGTTGGTAGAGCTGCTATTTTTTGAAAAATCTTGAAAATGTGTGCAAATCTTTGAATATATACTTTTTTTGAGGAAACATTTTTAACTCAAATCTTTGCTTCTGGGGATTATGTTGCCATAACATCAGTGGTCCTCAAACTTTTTTCATGTCAAGGACCACCCAAAATGATATGTATTTGGCCGAGGACGTCCATCTGAAAATATTTTGTTCCAGGTATCCCCAGAAGCAAAGATTTGAGTTAAAAATGTATATATATATATATATATATATATATATATATATATTAAAAGATTTGCACAACCTATGAGCTTGTATATCTGCTATTTTTGAGTACCCAAAGAAAAAAAATCACACAGAGCGGTGAAGATAGAGGTACATTGTTAATGGTCATGTCCAAGATTGGAAGAGTTTTGGAGGGAGATTGGGCAGGAAATACGAAGGATCTTGTTAATTAACATTGTACCAGAACCACAATTCTCTCTGCTAGGCCTCTATCCAGTTGGACACAGAATAAAGCTCAATGAGAGAATATTTATAGATATTTGTCCTTTTCAAGCTAAAAGGGTAATAGCATTGACCAGGAAGAGGCCGGACAGACCAAGCATTGCACAGTGGTTCAGGGAACTGTCTTTATGTTTAAAAGATCACGTATATCCTTAAGGACAAACAAGAGTTGTTTCAGGAGGTGTGGGGTCGTTTTATACAGTACATGGAAAACAATAATCTGTCACGTTTAATGGAAGAATCTGGAGAGGAGTAGTGGTGATGTTGTGTGTTGTTCTTTTATTTTGTGATTGTCTTGTAATGTTTAAATGTAATTGTTCATTTTGTTTTCTGTTATGTAATGTAATGTAATGTTGTGTGGAAAAAGAAAAAAATCAATAAATATATTGTTGGGGAAAAAAAAAGATGCGTTCCTGGTCTTAATGGGTTAATTTGGGTCGCGGCGCATTGTGAGGTTGTAGATCGCTATCTTCAGCACGCAGCACCCTACTGTATCGATCAAACTTTGAACTAAGTCCAGTAGCTACAGTAAGCTACACATTATTTCTGGTGGCAACTGGCATTTTTTCAAAAACAATTTCAAGAAAAAGGCTTATGTTTGTGATATTACATATTTTTTACACTTGGCTGCCATTTCGTTCCAGGAATTGATTTTCATTGTATTGATCACTTGTAAGGCTTGGATGGAGCTGGTCATCAACCACATTAACTGACTGTCTAACTCCAGCCTGAGGGCTTCAGACTGGCTTGGCCCTCCTAAGCGATACACTTTATCCCATAAAGACCTGGAACTGTGTCATTTTTAGATTTGAGCTAAAACGCATTATTTTACACTTTGGGCTATTCAAAAATAGCAGATCTGTGCCACGCTACGAGCTTGTAGATCTGCTATTTTTGAAAAATCGGGAAAATGTGTGCAAATCTTTGAATATATATATTTTTAAAGCGAAAGTTTTTAGCTCAAATCTTTGCTTCTGGGGGGTCCCTGGAACAAGATATTTTGATGGGGGTCCGCGGCCAAATACATATAATTGTGGGGGTCCTTGACATGAAAAAGATTGAGCACCACTGATATAGAAACATATGTTTTTCAGAATACTGTTGAGATTTAGGAGACATCGCCTCAGGTCTCAATGGGTTATACACCAAGGATGACTTTGGTTTTTCACCCACAGCACGCTATAGCTAAACTCTGGAACCAGCATGGTATACAATCCTCAGTGTTAAGGCATTCAATACGGGAAAGCATCTGTGTCATTTTAGATTTTAGCCATAACCATTATTTTACGCTATGGCAATTCAAAAATAAAATAGCACATACACAAGCTCATAGCACAGCACCAAGTGCCGCACTATGAGCTTGTAGATCTGCCAACAACATATTTTGATGGGGATCGGCAGCCTAAAGCCTATCATTTTGGGGGTCCTTGACAAGAAAAGGATTGAGCACCACTGATTATAGCAACAATAGTTTTTCAGAAAACTGTTGTTTGACAAATAAACATTAAAATATATATATATTAAAAGATTTGCAAACATTTTCAAGATTTTTCCAAAAATGACTCAGTGCCGTGCTATGAGCTTGTACTGTAGATCTGCTATTTTTGAATAACCCAAATAAATCTTAAAATGACACAGATGCGTTCCCGGATTGAATGGGTTAATTAAACTAGAGTAGAGAGTACACACATGGAACCAAATGGACCCGTAAGGATCCATTTGGTTCCTCTTAGTTACAGAACGGATAAATGAGCGCTGATGGTTTTACTTTGTGGTATAGCCTCTGTGATTTATTTTAAATATCCCTTAAAATGTATCTTAGGAAAAGTGCCACAGTATGTAAATAAAGTATATTATCATTGTTATCATTATTCATTAATATTATTATTATTATTATTATGAGTGTCACACTTGAGGATACAGGGTGCATTTGCACCATAAACTCCAAATTGGTATTTTCAAATCCTTGCTCAAGTTGCTCTGTACTGAGTGTATATATAGGCTTATCTGTGCTCCTTGTGGCGGCTATAATGGAAATGGGTTGAGATAAAACCCATTAATTTGGATGCAAATAAGAAAAAGGCACCATTACCCCCTACAGTACCCTGACACTACACTGTAATATCATTCACAGCCAGAACTACTCTACTGCACCGTTTCCCAAACAGTGGGTCGGAACCCAATTGTGGGTCGCGGACCGATTTCTGTGGGTGACCGAGCCTTTTTCAGTCGCAGCCCCCATATTATGGAATGCGTTCCCCTCCCATATCAAACTGGCCCCCACCATCGAGACTTTTAAATCTAGCCTTAAACCCATTAAGACCTGGAACGCATCTGTGTCACTTTAGATTTCTTCGGCTATTCAAAAATAGCAGATCTACAAGCTCATAGCGCGGCACCGAGTGCCGCGCTATGAGCTTGTAGATCTGCTATTTTTGAGAAATATATAAAAAAAAAAAATCAAAACACTTTTGGATTTGGAAACATTTTCGCCTCAGGTCTTAAAGGTTTAAACCTTGGCTTTCGATCGCGTTTGAAAGTTTCTGTGGTCTATGTTTTGCTTCAGTGTCTGCTGATCGCTGCTGCGTCTTGTATTTTTCAGTGATGTGTCTCCTTCTGTTGTTTATTTTGTTTCTTATTTTGCTGTATGTTTTTGCTGCTGTTTTCTGTGTTTTAAGCTTACCCAGTGTATTTGTTTGTTGACTTTCTGTACAGCACTTTGGAAACCCTGAAAAAAGTTGTAAAAATGTGCTATATAAATAATGTGGATTGAATTGGGTCGCGAATAAAAATCCCCTTTTTTTTGTTTCCTACAATTAAAAAAATAAATATATTATTTCAAAAGATACAAAAAAGGTTTAAATAAAGAAAACCACACATTTTCATCAATTAAAAACAATTCCTACACTTTTCAAAAGTATTTCATGAATCAAATCAACTACATTTTCATAAAATATATTTTTTTAAAGCATTTAAGAATAGTGGAAATAGCAGATAATTTGTGAGCTGCTTTTTTCACTAGTTTCAAATTTTTCTTTGGGGTCTTTAGCTAATACGTTTGGGAACCACACTGTTCTACTGTATCGAAACGATGCAACAAAAAAAGAATGAAAAAAAGGAAACTTTCACTCATCAAACTGGCCTAGTTCCAGCTGTGTAGTGGGGGGAACGTGGGGGACCCCGCAAAAAAAGCAAGAAATATTCTCCAGAACAAAGGAGGGACTTTATAAGCTTTTGATCATAAGAGATCTTCTCTTGAGTTTGTTCTCTTCCCCCCTCACATCAATCGTGCTCAAATGAAAGAATTACAGTTGAAAAGGACTATCGTTTTCTTTTTTTTTCCAGTTTGTGCTGTCTCATGCATATTAATATCACTCTGAAGAAGCCCCCCCATCTTTTAACCCATTAAGACCGGGAACGCATCTGTTTCATTTTAAGATTTCTTTGGCTATTCAAAAATAGCAGATATACAAGCTCATGAGCGATGAGCTTGTAGATCTGCTATTTTTTGAAAAATCATGAAAATGTGTGCAAATCGTGTTTTCCGTTTATTTTGAGATGGGGGTCCACGGCCAAATACATATAATTCTGAGGGGTCCTTGACGTGACAAAGTTGGAGCACCACTGATATAGCAACATAGGATTTAGAAAACATTTTTAGATATATTTGGTCGAGGACCCCTATCTCTAAATGTTTTGTTACAAATGTTCGCTTTAAAAAGGTATATTCAAAGATTTGCAAAAAAAAAATCAAGATGTTTAAAAAAATTGCAGATCTACAAGCTCATAACGCGGCACTCGGTGCCCAAAGAAATCTATAAAATGACACAGAGATGCGGTCTTCCCGGATTGAGTGGGTTAAGCATTAATGATGAAACCCGCGTGCATGATGGCGACACTGTGTGCTCCTCTCTCTGTTGTCTCTCTCATCCACTATCACACCCCAGTCAGTGACTGATGCCTAATTTATGCACCGTCGCACCACGAAGTATAAATCGGCCTTTGAGTGGGACACATTTGTCTCTCTCTCTCTCTCTCTCCCTCTCTCTCTCCCTCTCTCTCTCTCTCTCTCTCTCTCTCTTCGGGGGCTGGCAAACCAGGTCTATGCAAACAAGCCCAAAAGAAGCGACTAGTATAGGCCACATGAGCACTTTAAACATAATATACGTAGGCCTATATTTAAAAATAGCAGATCTACAAGCTCACATCGCGGCGCGATGTGAGCTTGTAGATCGGCTATTTTCAAATGAAAATCCTGAAAAAAAGTGAAACATTTTGAATATTTCTTGAAACATTTTGAATATTTCTTGAAACACAAATCTGTTATATGGGGGTCCCTGGCACAAAGTATGTTTAGATGGGGGGGACGGTGGACAAATACATATATCTTGGGGGTCCTTGACATGAAAATGTTTGAGATTAGGAAACAAGCCCAAAAAAGCAACTACATTTTAGAAAAGAAACAAGCCCAAAAAACAACTACACTTCAGAAACAAACTGGCCCAAAAAACAAACCACAACCCGCAACTACCAATATTTACAAGAGACTTTACAAGAGAAAAAAACAAGCCGAAAGCCGCTTCTTATAAGCAGACACGGCAACACTGCTGCGCTGTTTGACGTCTCAGTCAGACATCAGTGTTTATGAGGCATACGTGTGAAATATGAGAGAGAGAGAGAGAAGGGGGGGGGGGGGTGAAAGAGTGAGAGCGATGGGGGGGGGGGGGGCTCGGGGAGCGAGTGATGATGACTGGTGACATGGCTCTAAATTGCAAATCGCTGTTTCGGGGTCTCTCTATCTCTGGTGTGCGTGTGTGTGTGTGTGTGTGTGTGTGTGTGTGTGTGTGTGTGTGTGTGTGTGTGTGTGTGTGTGTGTGTGTGTGTGTGTGTGTGTGTGTGTGTGGAGTCGCTTCACTGCAACGCAAGACAGAGACAGAGAGAGAGAGACGCTATTTCATTTTTATTAAAAATAGCCTGTGCATGTCAGGCCTTTATGCTGAGAGAAACAGAGAGAGAGAGAGAGAGAGGGGGGGGGGGGGGGGGGGGGGGTTGGGGGGGTGTAAGTACATTGGAATGGGAGCCACTCTCCTACGGGCGTTCATCTTAATGTTTCAAGACTGCTCGTTTTTCCTCTCTCTCTCTCTCTCTCTCTCTCTCTCTCTCTCTCTCTCTCTCTCTCTCTCTCTGTGACTCTCTCTCTCTCTCTCTCTCTCTCTCTCTTCCTCCCTGTTTTCACTCGTCCTGCCGCCTCACTCATCCTCTACCTCCCCCACATCTGTCTCTCTCTCCGTCTCCCTCGCATTCTCTATTATAGAGCCCCATCTAGCCACCACTCTTTCTCTCTCTCTCTCTCTCCATCACTCCCTCCAACCATCTCTCTCTCTGTGTCTGTTCTGT